>NW_024098351.1:0-175000 GCF_016545835.1 Crotalus tigris
CCATTCCATTCCATTCCATTCCATTCCAGTCTACTCTACTCTACTCTACTCTACTCTACTCTACTCTACTCTACTCTACTCTACTCCACTCCACTCTACTTCTATTCTATTCTATTCTATTCTATTCTATTCTATTCTATTCTATTCTATTCTATTCTATTCTATTCTATTCTACTCCATTCCATTCCATTCCAGTTACTCTACTCTACTTTACTCTATTCTATTCTATTCTATTCTATTCTATTCTATTCTATTCTATTCTATTCTATTCTATTCTATTCTATTCTATTCCATTCCATTCCATTCCAGTCTACTCTACTCTACTCTACTCTACTCTACTCTACTCTACTCTACTCTACTCTACTCTACTCTACTCTACTCCACTCCACTCTACTTCTATTCTATTCTATTCTATTCTATTCTATTCTATTCTATTCTATTCTATTCTATTCTATTCTATTCTATTCTAATGAACAAAATCCAGGTTTCTTTTGCTTTGTCCTTTCCATCTTCCGAGTCATGCTTCTGAGATCCTGTTTTCAGGCCCATCTCGACTGAAGATCCTCTCACACACCATCCTTCTCATTTCAGAATTATACTGTAGATGAAGCTGCAAGGGCTATCCCCATCCTCTCTGCCCTTGATAGAGGCTGATGATATTTTTCATCAGGTCTTTGTGCTGTTAGTAACATCAGCCCCACAAAAAGGAAAAGGTATTTCCTATCTCTTCTTATGAAGGGGTCAGACCTTGAGATGCTTTGATGCACAGGGGTATTACTTTCTGCAAAGTTCACCTCTCATTAAAATATAGTTGAGAAAGAGAAGGCGGGAAAGAAAGGGAAAGGGAAGGGAAGTTAAAGGAATAGAAAGGAAAGGAAAAGAAAGGAAGGGAGGGGAAGAGGAGAGGAGAGGGGATGGGGAGCGGAGGGGAGGGGAGGGGAAGGGAGGGGGGAAAGGAGGGGAAGGGAAGGAAAGAGGAAAGAAAGAAAAGGAAAGGAAAGGAAGAGAGGGGAAGGGACGGGAAAGGAAAGGAAGGGAAGGGAAATGAAGGGAAGGGAAAGGAAGGGAGGAGAAGGGAGGGGAAAGGAAAGGAAGGGAAAGGAAAGGAAGGGAAGGGAAGGGAAAGGAAGGGAGGGGAAGGTAGGGGAGGAGAGGAGAGGGGCAGGGAGGGGAGGGAAAGGGAGGGGAAAGGAAGAGGAAAGAGGAAAGGAAAGGAAAGGAAGGGAAGGGAAGGGAAATGAAGGGAAGGGAAGGGAAGGGAAAGGAAGGGAGGGGAAGAGGAAAGGAGGGGAGAGGGGGCAGGGAGCAGAGGGGAGGGGAAGGAAAGGGAGGGGAAGGGAAGGGAAGGGAGGGGGAGGGAAGAAAAGAGGAAAGAGGAAAGGAAAGGAAGAGAGGGGAAGGGAGGGGAAAGGAAGGGTAGAGAAGGGAAGGGAGGGGAGGGGAAGGGAGGGGAGGAGAGGGGAGAGGAGGGGAGGGGAAGGGAGGGGAAGGAAAGAGGAAAGAGGAAAGAAGAAAGAGGAAAGGAAAGGGGGAAGGGGAAAGGAAAGGAAAGGAAAGGAAAAGTGAGGATGGAAGGAAAGGGAAATGTTGTACAAGAGGGAAGGTTGTGAAAGAAAGAAAATGAAGAGAAAAGTGAAAGGGAATGATAGGCAAGCAGGCAGGCAGGAAATCTGACACCTCGGTCTTATTAGGAATGCTCCCTGCATTTTTTTGTTTGTTTTGTTTTGCTTCGTGTACAACAGCAAATGCCAAAAGAAGACAATGGAGCAAAGCCTGGCAAGGCATAGGCTTTATGTCCCTGTTTAGCAATCTGAACATGTTCTCCAGACTGACAGGAGTGGGCATTTGTTGCATGTTCAGCCATCCATTCCAACCACAGCGGCCAGCGTCTCCTTATTTGAGAAGGCTTCCTGACAGCCCTCACTCCCTATTGATCTGTGAGCTGCACACACACACACACACACACACACACACACACAAACACACGAACAAACACACACAGGAGTGACATGAGAGGGAAATGGAGACACACACACACGCACACACCCATGCAGAGAGAAAGCATGGGACTCTACTTTTCTACATATTAAACTAATTTCCAATGCTTCTTCTACCCCTTCATGACCTCATTGGAGGACTCCAATTCTTCTGCAATTCCGAGATGACTGCAACAAATCTGATGCCCCAAAGCAATTCCACATTATTATTATTATTACTATCAATCATCGCACAGTTAGCCAGATGTTCAGACTGGATTTGGCATTTTGTCTACCTATCGAATCCTTACCCAGGACCTGGGATAGGCAGATGTAGATGTTTGATGGTGTTACAGGTATCGTCGCAGGATGGAAGCAGTTCCTAATAAGGCCGCCTTTTGCAATTGACTAATAGCAAATTTGTCAATGCCAATGGTGTTCAAGTGGTGCTCCAGTTGTTTTGGGATTGCGCCCAAGGAGCCTATGACTATTGGTACTACCCTTGCTTGCTTTTGCCACAGTCTTTCTATTTCTATTTGTAGGTCTTTGTATTTTGTTATCTTCTCCAGTTCTTTCTCTTCTATTCTGCTATCTCCAGGCACTGCCACGTCCACTATCCAGACTTTTTTGTCTTTCTTATCGACAATTGTTAAGTCTGGGGTGTTATGTTGCAGGTGCTTGTCTGTTTGAATTCTGAAGTCCCAGAGCAGTTTAATTTTATCATTTTCTATGACTTTCTCTATTTTATGATCCCACCAGTTTTTGCTTACAGGCAAATGATATTTTTTGCAGATCTTCCAATGCACCATTGTTGCTACTTTGTCATGCCGCTGCTTGTAATCAGTCTGTGCAATCTTCTTGCAACAGCTTACCAAGTGGTCCACTGTTTCTTCAGCTTCTTTGCATAGGCGGCACTTACTGTCTGTTGCTGTCTTCTCAATTTTGACTTTGTATGCATTTGTCCTTAAGGCTTGGTCTTGTGCAGCCAGAATTAGTCCCTCGGTCTCTTTCTTCAATTTTCCTGCTCTTAGCCATTGCCAGGTTTTATTATTATCTGCTTTCCCAGCTATTTTTTTCATGTATTGGCCATGTAGTGCTTTGTCTTCCCATGCCTCTATTCTGTTCTTCATTTGGTCTTTCTTGTAGGCCAGTTTGGTCTCTCCAGTAGTTAGTAAGCCTTCCTGATATACTAATTTCAGTGCATCTTCATCATTGTTCTTCAGATATTCTTCCAAAGCCATTTTTTCTTCTTCAACCATCTGATGTACTTGTAGCATTCCACGCCCACCTATTTGCCTTGGTAGATAAAGTCTATCAATGTCACTGCGTGGATGAAGGGCATGATTCATTGTCATTATTTTTCTGGTCTGCCTATCCATTGCTTTTAGTTCTGCTTGAGTCCAGTCCACTATTCCAGCTGTGTACCTAATGACTGGGATTGCCCAGGTGTTGATTGCCTTTATGGTATTTCCTCCATTGAGTTTGGATTTTAAGATCTTCTTCACTCTCTTGATGTATTCACCTCTAATCTTTTTCTTGACTTCAGTGTGCTTGATGTTGTCAGCTTGAAGGATACCCAAGTATTTGTAGTACTCTTCCTCATCCAGACTCTTAATGTTATTTTCGTGGGGCATCTTGATTCCTTCAGTTTTCACTATTTTTCCTTGTTTGATAGTAAGTGTGGCACATTTGTCCAAGCCAAACTCCATTACAATATCTTGGCTATATATACGGACAGTGTTGAGCAGCGATTCTATTTCAGATGATGTTTTTCCATACAGCTTCAGATCATCCATGTAAAGGAGGTGGGATAGTCTGGCAGATGTTTTTGATGTTTGATAGCCATGTCCTGAGTTATTCAGTATTGTTGACAGAGGAAACAGTGCAATAACAAATAGTAATGGTGATAATGAATCTCCTTGAAATATTCCTCTCTTGATATTAACCTCTCCCAGCTTCTCACCATTGATCTGCAACTGTGTCTTCCATTGTGCCATCGATCTTTGCACAAATTTTCTGATGTTTCTACTTACTCCTGTTATTTCTAGGCACTTGATTATCCAATCATGTGGCAGAGAGTCAAATGCCTTTTTGTAGTCAATCCATGCCACATTCAGGTTGGTCTTCCTTTTCTTGCAGTTTTCCAAGATCATTTTGTCTATTAGGAGTTGATCTTTTGTTCCTCTGCTATTGGGGCGGTTTCCTTTCTGCTCAGGTGGAAAGAGATTGTTTTCAACTAGATGCTGTTGTACTGCATCAGCTACCACACCAGTTAGTAATTTGAAAGTTGTTGGAAAGCAGGTAATTGGCCTGTAGTTACCTGGTGTTGCCCCTTTTGCTGGATTTTTCATTATTAGGTAGGTTTTCCCAGTTGTTAGCCACTTTTCAATTTCTTCTCCTTGTAATATATTGTTGAATTGTTTGGCAATGAGTGGGTGTATAACAGTTAGATGTTTCAACCAAAACCCATGCAGTTCATCTTCACCTGGTGCTGACCAATTTTTGATTTTCTTTGCTCTTTTTTCTACCATTTTTGTTGTTATTACTAGTTCTTTTATTTCAACTTCTGTTTTATTTGCATCCACCTCTTTTAACCAAGCCGCATCCTTGTTGTATTTCTTTGGGTTATCCCATATCTGCTTCCAGAACTGCACTGTTTCTTCCTTGTCAGGTACTGACTGATTCCTTGCAGTTTCTCCATTGATGGATTGGTAGAAACGTTTCTGATTGGATTGAAATTGGAGGTTCTGCCTATAGTTTGCAATTCGAGCTTCATATCTACTGATTTTCCTGGCTATAGCTGTTATTTGTTGCTTTATTATTTCCAGTGCTTCCTTGATCTTCCTTGTTTCTAAGTGGTATTTCTTGATTAGGTATTCTTTGGTCTTCTTGTTCTTCAGCTTCTTTTCTTTCATCTGTTCTAGCTTGCTTGCATGTGATCTTAACTTGCTGATCTTATTTTCTAGTCTAACCTTCCATTTTTCTGGTGCACTGTTTGTTTGTTTTTCTTTTTTGTTGATTTTGCATCCCAGGTATTCTGTTATAACTGCAGCTGTGCTGTACATTAGTTGGTTTGTTTCTTGCAGTGAATTGGTGCTTATACTTGCTATTGCAGTATTTGCATCTTTTAATGCTTGTGCTAGCTGTTTCTTTGGAACAAGCTTCAATGCAGGCAGCCTTATTCTGTTGTTTTTGTGCTGTTCTAGATGCTCAGTTATTCTTTGTTTCAATTCTTTTATTTCTTTAGTTAGAGGGTTTTGTTCTTCCTGAGGAAGAGGTGCCTGGTTTCCAAATGAGAACAGTTGTATATCTCTACTGGATTCTTCACTGCCAACTCCCCCTGGTTTGCCTCTACATTCTGAATTACTTCTGGTAAGGCTTTGATTTCTTTGCCCTGGGTAAACCTTTGCAGTTCGTCCAATTCTGTTTCTGTGAATACTTTATTTCGTGTTATAAATCGGCGTTGATCTGCTAGTCTCTGTTCTGTTATTTCTGATTCTGGATGTTGTTCTTTCCAGAACTGGTGCATTCGTTTTAGATATCCTCTTCTTGTTGGACTTGATCTGTAGTAACAGATCATTATTTCTTTGTTTTCCATCACTGTGTATCTGCGACGGGTAAACACCTTTTCTTCCAGTAGTTCTGCAGCTGCTGGCCCTGGTTGCTCAGCCAACAGTCCTGAGTCCTGTAACCCATTTTTCACCAGATATCCAGGAACTCCAATATCTAGTGCGGACCTTGTTAACCCGGGCGACGTCCGAGCCGGTATGGCATTCTGAAATTTACGTCTCACCATATTTTTTATGGGAGAGACACTCTTTGTCTGACTCCTCTGATGAGACCTGTCCAGTATGGTTGAACCTCTGGCATAGCTCTCATCTTCCTCAGAGTACACAAGCCCCACAACCACGTCAAGGTAGTGCCTCACTGGGGGTTATTATTATTATTATTATTATTATTATTATTATTATTATTATTATTATTATTATTATTATTATGGATCATCGCACAGTCAGCCAGATGTTCAGACTGGATTTGGCATTTTGTCTGCCTATCGAGTCCTTACCCAGGACCTGGGATAGGCAGATGTGGATGTTTGATGATATTACAGATATCGTCGCAGGATGGAAGCAGTTCCTAGTAAGGCCGCCTTTTGCAATTGACTAATAGTGAATTTGTCAATGCCAATGGTGTTCAAGTGGTGCTCCAGTTGTTTTGGGATTGCACCCAAGACATCTATTGCTATTGGTACTACCCTTGCTTGCTTTTGCCACAGTCTTTCTATTTCTATTTGTAGGTCTTTGTATTTTGTTATCTTCTCCAGTTCTTTTTCATGTATTCTGCTGTCTCCAGGCACTGCCATATCCACTAACCAGACTTTTTTGTCTTTCTTATAACAGTTGTTAAGTCCAGGGTGTTATGTTGCAGGTGCTTGTCTGTTTGAATTCTGAAGTCCCAGAGCAGTTTAATTTTATCATTTTCTATGACTTTCTCTATTTTATGATCCCACCAGTTTTTGCTTACAGGCAAATGATATTTCTTGCAGATCTTCCAATGCACCATTGCTGCTACTTTGTCATGCCGCTGCTTGTAGTCAGACTGTGCGATCTTCTTGCAGCAGCTTACCAGCTGGTCCACTGTTTCTTTAGCTTCTTTGCATAGGCGGCACTTACTGTCTGTTGTTGTTGTTGTTGTTGTTGTTGTTGTTATTATTATTATTATTATTATTATTATTATTATTATTATTATTATTACTATTGATCATCGCACAGTCAGCCAGATGTTCAGACTGGATTTGGCATTTTGTCTACCTATCGAATCCTTACCCAGGACCTGGGATAGGCAGACGTGGATTTTTGATGGTATTACAGATATCGTCGCAGGATGGAAGCAGTTCCTAGTTGTTGTTGTTTTTATTATTATTATTATCAAAATCCATTTTCTTTGATAAAGGAATCATATTTAGAGACATTGTCCTGTGCAGATTTCAGCAGCTTTGATTTCACTGACTGACCAACTTAGCATCCTGATTTTCATCCTATTACCTGCCTCCTCCAGTTGAAATCATCTTCTGCTAATATCATGGGGTAGTTGTTATTTTCCCCCCCCAAGCAGGTGTTTTAGGAGTAGGAAGTGAGGCTTCACTCCAATCAGCAAAGTTCATCAGCACCAGCTTTAAAAAAAGCCTCAAATACAATTTCTTGAGCATCCTTGAAATCAGGAACAAAATGAAGGCAAGAAACCGAAGAAAACTGAAACCCTAGTCTTGGGTGCCTGAGAAGCAAATCTGGGGAAAGATTTAAAAGGGGGATCTAAATTATTACATTCATATCCCTTATATTTATTTATTGAATTTGTATCCTCCCTTATTACCTTTACTCAAAGCATCAAACATATCCAACACACCATCCTCTCCCTATCTTCCCCACAACAACAACGCTGGAGGTGAATTGGGCCAAGAAAGAATGACAGGCCCAAAGTCACCTAATTGGATGGCTAAGGCAGGACTAGAACTCATAGTCTCCTGTTGATTGACTCAAGGTCACCCAGTTGGCTTTCACGCCTAAGCCAGGACTAGAATTTCCCATCTCCTGGTGATTGGCCCAAGGTCACTCAGCTAACTAAGTCTCAAGGTTCCAACTGACAAACCCAACCAAGAAAACACCATTGAGACATTTCAATCTCTTAAGGTTAAACTTTACTGAGTACATCATTTTGGCACGCATGAAAGCAAAACCAGCTCTGGCTAACCCTAACTCAAACCCCTATAGTAAAAGAAGAGAATTCCCCCTCTCATCCATGAACAGGTCACAATTATATTGTTATGAGAAAATGTCTCTGAGCCAGGTCAGGGACCTAGTGAATTGTCCTTGGTTCTTATGGTCCACCTTCTTTATCTTTGTAGCTCATTCCATTCCCCCGTCCTTCCTTCAAGTTCATTGGCAAACTAAGAAGCAATAATTGTTGCACCAGCAAAGCGTGCTTCAAGCTTGACCCTAAGCTTTCATTACTAAGGTGGGTCTTGAACTCACTATCTCCTGTTTTCTAGCCTGGTGCCTTAACCACTGTGGTGGGATTTCATACCACTTCGACAAAACCGGTAGCTAATTTTTTATTGTCCAGGCCCAGAATGGACTTCCGGAAGCGGCACCCACACAGATAACTGGTTGCTTACATATTTGAATCCCACCGCTGCCTAACCACTAGACCAGTGGTGGTGAACCTATGGCATGTGTGCCAGAGATGGCACTCAGAGCCCTCTCTGTGGGTACGCGCACCATGCCCCGAAGAAGGCAACTGTCCCTCTTCAACCAGCTGCTCTCTAACTCACTGAGGTCTCATGTGGCCAGATGCATCCCAGCATGGCTGGTTTCCCTCCCCCCATCCCATTCTGGCCTCACATGCTCTCCTTTTCTCGAGCATGACACACTGCATTGCCTCCTCAGCTGTTGGCCGGCCATCCTGCTCAGAGATGGGTTCTCTGAACTGCTGGCAGTAAGCTGTGGAGCCCGAGTGCACCGGTCGAGGGGCCAGCAGGCCGTGGCTGCTGATGGACACTGTCGGCCCCCATGCGCTCACTGGCCTCTGTGTGTGGGGCCCGATGGTGTCAGGCCGCAGCCTCCCCAGCCCCTGTCTCACCTTGCCCTGTGACAATGGCACCCCCACCCTGCCTTGCTTCATCTTGCCTCGCCTCACCCCACAGGATGAACCTCCTGCCCACCGCCCCACCTGCCAGAGACCCCCTGGATCTCCCCCAATCCTGCCCGGCCCTCACAGGTGTCCCTCCCCACGAGTAACATCAAGGTGACCATGCCCACCTTGGCCACACCCACCCAGTCTTCCATGACCACCACAGCCATGCCCACCCAGTGAGCCACGCCCACCTGGCACCCGGCGATAAATAAGTGGGTTTTGGGCTGCAGTTTGGGCACTCGGTCTCTAAAAGGTTTGCAATCACTGAATTACAACCTTCTTTCTTAAGCAGTCTCCATTTTTGTTTATTCCCAGCTTGGACTGGACCTGATGAAGATTTTTCTTTCAACAAGTGCATAAGGTACTACCATCCATTCACAGTCCTGCACTAGATTCCTTCCTTCCTTCCTTCCCTTCCTTCCCTTCCTTCCTTTCCTTCTTTCCTTCCTTCTCTCTCTCTCTCTCTCTTTCTCTCTCTCTCTCTTTCTCTCCCTCTCTTTCCCTCCCTCTCTGTCTCTCTCTATGTTTGTGTGCATGTATCTGTGTGTAAGAGAGAATGAGCAGAGAGGCAGAGAACTGAGTTTGTGGGATGTTGTGATTTCTGCACAAGATAAAGTGCAGGAACTGAAGCAAAGTGAAGGGGAGAACACTGAAAGAACAGACATGGAAAATAGCAAATCACAACTTCCCATGAGCTCGGTTGCAATTCTGGATGACAACATTGTGAAAGGTCTCATATAATGGGGTCTAAAGCAGCAGCTGAGCTTCTGGCAAAAGTGTAGGTCATTTTTTTTCCCTGCTTTTCAGTTCCTGTCACTCAGGGAATATTAGAGAGTACTGTCTGGGTTACAACCACAGACCCATGGAAAAATGCAAATGGTCTTGATAAAAGGACGATTTTGTTACCTACTCTCCCTTTGGCTTTGGAGTCAGATGCAAATGGAAAATCTGGCTGATTAACATGCAAGCACATTACTCTAAATAACACCGTTAGCTACAACGGTGATGATACTGACAACATTATTACAGGCTGACACCTGGGGCACCCACCTGACACACAGTGGTGTTTGTCTACAAAACAAAGGTGATCAGAAGGGGGAAAGGAAGGGAGTGTCGGTTCAATGGATGTCACGGGCTTCTATTTATACACATTTCATATTGTTCCTGCTGGGAACAATCCCATTAAGTGCCTCCAGATGATTTGCATGATAAAAGTGGTGCCTGGAATTTACCACTGTAAAAGAACCAACTCCGGTTTTAGAAAGAAAGGCCATTCAGCTATCTTCTTTCTTTGCCCGTAGAAAATATTGCCAAGCAAACTGGGTTTACGAGGAAAGCCTCCAGAAACAGTTTTGATAGGCTCAAGATGTAAATTCTCAGTGATGGTAAAGCTGCCCAGATGTTCCTTTAAAAGGCCTCTGGGGACTTTCCAGAGATTAAGAATAGCCAGTGTAAATTATGAGACCATCAATGTTCCTATAAACTTTCAAGCTATAATCCTGCACTGTGGTGTTGAACTAGATCACGTGAAGTATTAATACCACTTTACAATGCCTTGGTAAGGCCACACTTGGAATACTGCATCCAGTTTTGGTCACCACGATGTAAAAAAGATGTTGAGACTCTAGAAAGAGTACAGAGAAGAGCAACAAAGATGATTAGGGGACTGGAAGCTAAAACATATAAGGAACAGCTGCTGGAATTGGGTATGTCTAGTTTAATGAAGAGAAGGATGAGGGGTGATAGGATAGCAGTGTTCCAATATCTCAGGGACTGCCCCAAAGAAGAGGGAGTCAAGCTATTCTCCAAAGTGCCTGAAGGCAGGACAAGAAGCAATGGATGGAAACTAATCAAGGAGAGAAGCAACCTAGAACTAACCATAGAACATAGACTAGAACATAGAATAATAGAGTTGGAAGGGACCTTGGAAGTCTTCTAGTCCAACCCCCTGCAGGAAACCCTATACCATTCCAAACAAATGGTTGTCCAATCTCTTCTTAGAAACCTCCAGTGTTAGAGGACCCACAATTTCTGGAGGCAAGCCTTCCACTGATTAATTGTTCTAACTGTCAGGAAGTTTCTCCTTAGTTTTAGGTTGCTTCTCTCCTTGATTAGTTTCCATCCACTGCTTCTTGACCTACCTTCAGGTGCTTTGGAGAAAAGGTTGCCCCCCCTCTTCTTTATGGCAGACCTTAGATATTGGAACACTGCTAAAGAACAGTGGTCTTTCTGTTTCCTTTCCTAGCTTCTCCCTTCATCCCCCAGTTTAAATCCTGCATCAATCTAAACACTCAATGCACCTGAAGCAAGCTATAGTCATGAAAGTATTGTTTTTGTTGTTGTTCAGCCATTTAGTTGTGTCCAACTCTCTGCAGCTTCATGGAACATAACTCTCTGCAGCTTCATGGAACATAATGTGGGAAGTCAGCCCCCCAGAGAAGGAAATATTAAAAGGGCAGAAAAAATATATTTCCTCCAAGTATTTTAAAGAGGCAGGAAAGCATGCCTAGTTTTCTTAATAGCCCCAGGTCTCCCTCCCCCAAGCAGAAACCAGCTCTGCAGAAATGCAGATGTAAATCCAGGGAGCTAAGAGATTAAGAAGACAAAGACCTAAAATCTACATACCCCATCCAAACTGTAAGAGTCATCAGCCCCAGTCCCAGGGAAGCAGGATATGACCTTTGGGACATAATAGAATTAATCTATCACCATCAGAATACCAGAAAAGCACACTCAGACTCAGGTCAAAGTTCATGCCACAGGAACAGGAAGCAACTCCAAACAAAAGCCTCCAGAGGATATAAAAACCCACTCGCCACATGTGCTCAGCCCTTTTTCTCTCCTCTTTCCTGCCAGAACCATCTTTCTGTCTGGCTCTTCAATAAACTGCAACCTTCTTTCTAAAGCAGTCGCCATGTTGTTTATCCCCGGCTTGGACTGGACCATGATGAAGACTCTTCTTTCAACAGTAGCATGCCAGGATCCCTGTCCTCTACTATCACCTGGAATTCACCCAATCTCATGCCCACTATGTTGATGACACTATCTAAACATCTCATCCTCTGCTTTCCCATTCTCCTTTTGCCTTCCATCTTTCCCAACTTTGGGGCCTTCTCCAAAGGTTCCTCTCTTCTCGTTTAGCGGCCAAAATATTTGAGCTTCAGCTTCAGTGAGAGTCCTTTCAAAGGACAGTCAGGGTTGATGTCCTTTAGGATTGACTGATTTAATCTCCTTACACTCCAAGTGCCCCTTGAACTGCAAGTCTTTTAATAAACTTTGTTAAACACAAAAGTTGTAGTAGACCCTGCCTGACTTTTGACTGCCATAGACTTAACTATCTTGGGATTCAGTTCCAGGCCGGCTGGAGTATAACACAAACCTATCTACATTTACTCAGAGTAGGCCTTCCTGATTTCATGGGCTTTATTCTCAGGCAAATGAGTGACAAAGATCAGTTTTAAGTAATAAATCAAATCCATTCATCAGTTTTTCGATTTCACATCGATTTCACCAGGAGTACCAAATCAGTCTTGAAAACTGTCTTTCCTAGCAAAAGGTGTATTTTTTTTTTCCTTCTTTTGTGCTGTTTTAGTTTATTCCTCGGAAGTTTGAGCTTATCGGTATCTGCAGAGAAGACAAATGAGAAGCTATACATTGTGACGTCACAACACAAATTACACAAGTTAACTATCAATCTCTTTGTGTAGAAGGCCAATCAAAATACTCTACCAATTGTCAACTAAATAGTCTTTGTGCACTAAACAAATTGCACCAACGCTCCATGAGTCAGCTGCCTCCACATGTTAACATATTTTTTTAATCACACCGTCTAACCTGCAACCTCACTTTTTTTCTACATTCCCATGCCATTTATGAAAATTCCTGGGTTTTTTTTGGGGGGGGGCTTGGATGCTCACTTTTGTAGCTTTCTTTTCTGCTCAGTTTTTTTGATGCCTCACAATTGTTTCCATACAACGCTGAAAGATATTTTTTCAAAGATCTGACACTTTACTTTCATCTCAAATCCTTTCACGACTTTTACTCCTAACTTCATTCACACTGCTAGTAGCTCATTGTTTAAACCCACTTCACCCCTACTTTTAAGACAATTGTTTTTTTTTTTTATTTCCACCAAAATTATCCTGTGTTTTCTTTGCTTTTTTTTCATCTTAGAGCAGTGGTTCTCAACTTGTGGGTCAGGACCCCATTTGGGGTCGAACAACCATTTCACGGGGGTCGCCAAACAACGCAGTCCGCCATTTTTTTCCCCTTTTCCCTAGCTGTGCTACTCCCTTTTATTCTATTGGCTTTTGAAAGCCAATAGAATAGACTCTCTTGAATAGAGTCTAATTCTATTGGCTTTCAAAAGCCAATAGGAATTGTCCAGGCTGTCTCTGCCCTGCTGAGCCTGACCAAAAGTCCCATTCTGCAAACGGTGCTGCACCAGTTGAGTAGTCCTCGACTTACGACCGGTTGGGGATCGCGGCATTAAAAAGGTTGAGAACCACTGTCTTAGAGTGACTCTTTGAATTCTCAGTAGTTCCCTCAGATTCTGCTTGCTGAAACAGAGCTTCTGGAATTAAGGAGAAACTTCCTGACAGTGAGGACAAACAATCAGTGGAACAGCTTACCCCTCAGAAAACGTGGGCACTCCATCACTGGAGAATTTTAAGAAGAGACTAGACATTCACCTGTCTGAGATGGTATAGGTTCTCCTGTTTGAGCAGGGGGCTGGACTAGAAGACCTCCAAGTTCCCTTCCAGCTCTATTCTCTTTTACTCTACGTTGAGTAGGATAGGACACATAGCTGGAGTTTAACATCCAAACTAGGCAGAAGAAGCTCTCTGAACATTGTCACAGCTTCAACTCTGTCCATGTGTAATGAGGTTCCACCATCTAAGCAGCCAAGACAGTCCTCAAGCTACCTCAGCTGTAGATAGACAATTAGATATAGGCAGTGACCCAGTAGGGTGTCTTCTGGAAATTAGGCTGTCCTTCCATTGGGGCAAAGAAGCTGTATGAATTTGGCCTACATGTTAGGGCTACCGTTTGTGGGCTGAAAAAATCTAAATGACGAGTGAATGAAGTTCTCTGCATTCCTTCGCTCCTATTTAAGCATCGTCTGGATTTTGGCAGCACAGATGCCGTTGCCCTATTTGGTGGCTTAAGCAGCTGTGTCATAAGAGAGTCAGAACAGATCTGGGGCATAGCTAGATGGATTGACTTATTGCAAATTCCTCCAAACGGCATTGGGTCCCAAGCTTTCCCCTGATGTATTAAAACTAGCAACAGAATCAAAGAAGGAGATTAGGTTAATCTGGCACGATGTGTTTGTGATGAACTCCTGCTGGCTTCTGTGAATTGTGGCATGTCTATTCCAGTGTGCTTGATAATCTGTTTAAGCACCTTGCCCAGTACAGATGTTAAACTGACAGGTCTGTGATTTTCCAAATACTCCCTTTTCTCCTTTTGAATGATGGGGATAGCATTTGCCCTCATCCAGTCTTCTGGGACCTCAGCAGTCTTCCAAAAGTTCTCAAAGATTACCAAAAGTTCCCCTTCTGATAATTCTTTCACTTCTGCAGCATAATCCCTGTGGCTTTGGAGACTTGAATTAATTTTAAATTAGACACATTTTCTCTCACCAGTCTTAGACAAGTTTATCCCTCTTTGTCAATCCTTAATTTCAATTCCTTCCTTCCCCAGTGGCGTCATAATAATCAAGAATAACTCAATTGCTGTTTTGATGCAAAATAGGAGTGCCGATGGTGGCACAGTGGTTAGAATGCAGTATTGTAGGCTGACTCTGCCCATAGCCGGGAGTTCGATTCTGACTGGCTCAAGGTTGACTCAGCCTTACATCCTTTTGAGGTCAGTAAAATGAGGACCCAGATTGTTGAGGGCAATATGCTGATGTTGTAAACTGTCCAGAGAGTGCTGTATAAATCACTATGGAGTGGTAGATAAGTCTAAGTGTTGTTGCTATTGCTATCCTCACCATTACTTCCTTATTGTTTTCTCCTTGTAATGGACCTACACCATCTTCACTTTTCAAATCAAAGTACAGATTAGGCGAGACCTGGCTTAAAAACAGCAACTGTGACAGGGACCTTTCAGTCCGAGTGGACGATCACTTGACTATGAGCCAGCTGTGTGCTGCAGTTGCCAAAAAACCCAACACAGTGCTAGGCTGCATTAACAGAGCAATAGAATCAAGATCACGTGAAGTATTAATATCACTTTACAATGCCTTGGTAAGGCCACACTTGGAATACTGCATCCAGTTTCGCTCACCAAAGATGTTGAGGCTCTAGAAAGAGTACAGAGAAGAGCAACAAAGATGATTAGGGGACTGGAGGCTAAAACATATAAGGAACGGTTGCTGAAAATGGGTATGTCTAGTTTAATGAAGAGAAGGATGAGGGGGGACATGATAGCAGTCTTCCAGTATCTCAGGGGCTGCCACAAAGAAGAGGGAGTCAAGTTATTCTCCAAAGCGCCTGAAGGCAGGACAAGAAGCAACGGGTGGAAACTAACCAAAGAGAGAAGCAACCTAGAACTAAGGAGAAACTTCCTGGCAGTTAGAACAATTAACCAGTGGAACAACCTGCCTCCAGAAGCGGTGAATGCTCCAATACTGGAAGTTTTCAAGAAGAGACTGGACAGCCATTTGTCTGAAACGATATAGGGTTTCCTGCCTGAGCAAGGGGTTGGACTAGATGATCTCCAAGGTTCCTTCCAACATCATCATCATCATCATCATCATCATCATCATCATCATCATTATTATTATTATTATTATTATTATTATTATTATTATTATTATTATCCCAAAGAAAAGACACAGTATCACTAGCAAGGTCAGCTCATTCTGAGTGTTATCCTTCCTGACACAATTCTTACAATTTCTGAAAGCTAACTTGTATTCTTGTTTGGGTATGTTCCTTTCCTTCCATTTTCTGTAGATATCCCTTTTTTTCCCCTCAGCATTTTAGAGAGCTCTGCATGACCTCTTCTCTTTTTTTTTTTTCCTTTTTTTTCACTTTCCCATGAGATTGTTTGTGGTTGTGCCTTCACTGTGTCTTTTTGTATATTTTTTCCATTCACCTCCAGGTTTCAAGCCTTTGGATCCAGCTTAACTTCTCTTAGAAGAAATCAAAATTCACTCTTCTGAAGTCCAGTATGTCAGTCTGAGTCTTCTATCCTCTCAGATGTCACAACTTTCAAGAATAATAGGATTTCTCACACCTTGGGTGCCAGTTGCCTTCCACCAATTCCTGCTGTTGCTGATGATAAGATCTGGGATAGCAGGCTTACGTCTTCTTTCTTTTACCTTCCGACACATTGTCAGTCTGAGATTTCCAGTAGATGTAAGGCTAATTGAAGATCAACATCTAAAGGGCACCCAGTTGTGGAAGGCTATACCCAAAAGGGATCTCTAAATTATACAAAACTGAAGAAAAAAAAAATGGAACTGAATGCTATTCTTATAATCTATATTGCAACTGAAATTACGTTTTGGAAATAAGCTCAAGCTGATAAGCAGATCTATGTGGGTTTTTTTGACAGCCCAACTTTCTCTCAACGTGGGAAACTAGATCTAAGAGGATGGGACAACCTCGGCATATCAACTCTTGTAACCAGGAGTACATTGAGCCTGACAGGTGATTTTTTTTTTTATTTTTATTTTTAACATTTCTGGAGATTTTCAGCAGAAGCCGAAGGATGTGCCACAAACAACTGCAAGAAAGGAAGCAGAAGGGAACTGGGGGGAAGGAAATATTGGTGGAGATTAAGGTCCAACAAGGTTGTGCTTGACTTTGATATAAACTAGCTGCTCTTGACCATCACAAAGATGCTTGTCCTTGCAGAAAATTGGCAGTCTGGGGGTGGATCGCTCTCAGCTCACCGCACAAAAGAGGTGACGGTGACTCTGAGCTAATGGAAAGATCTGTATTGCATGAGAAAACGGCAAGCTGAGGCTTTTGAAAAGCAGGAGTTTCGACTCGTTTGAACTTTAGTTTATCTGATGGAAACATTTGCTGTCAGCTCAGCTCAGCTTTTCTTTCTTCTTTACCGAGACTGCTAGACAGTCCTGACTGAGATAAACTTCAGAAAAAGAAAGAGATAGAGAGAGAGAGAAAAAAAGAGAAGAAAGGGCAGAAGTAAGCAGCAAAGACAACTCTGCTGACAAAGGTGAGGGGATGAGAGTTGATGAAGAGGGTTTTGATCGAAATGAATGAGTAAGTAACTCCAGGAGAAAAGAATTATTAAGGAACTGTTAGTCCATTATACCTTGACCGCTGGAGTCCTGTTTCCATGCTCCTCTTTTGAACAACTGTGCACTACAGGCCCGAGGATGCCAATGCTGTTTCAGACTCTGTGTATTGAATGATATACGTTCCGTCTTTGATTGTCGAAATAAATTACATTTTGAAATTGCATGAAAGGCTAGATCCTGGCAGTGCGGCACTGAATTATTTTGGAAAAAACACACAATGAATCAAAAGTTTGTTCTTCTTTGTAAGTGATTGCTGATGAGACACAATATTTTTTTGGAGAGGGGAACCTCTGCCATCCTATGTAAATCATGACCCTTAGCTTATATATATATATGTGTGTGTGTGTGTGTGTGTGTGCGCGTGCGTGCGTGCGTATATATATATATATATATATATATATATATGTTTTCTGAGGTTTTTGCGGGTATTTGTATGTAGGTCTTTGGTTGTTCGGGTTTTCTCCCGCGTAAAATTGGAAGTGTCTTGGCGACGTTTCGACGAAGTCCCATTCGTCATCTTCAGGCTGGTGTTTTCAGCTTTGTGCTGAAAACACAGCCTGAAGATGACGAATGGGACTTCGTCGAAACGTCGCCAAGACACTTCCAATTTTACGCGGGAGAAAACCCGAACAACCAAAGACCTACATATATATATATATATATATAATATATATATATATATATATATATATATATATATATATATATATATATATATACACACATTGTGTACCAATCTGTCAAGTTTCCTAGTGGATCGTTCTTTTCCTCTCTATTTCTCCTCTCTATTTATCACATAGTGTCAATCATGAGTGACCTAGAATTCCAGTTTAAGAAACCAGCATTTTCTCCAAAGTAGAAGGTAGGTTTTCATACTTATTATTCACGTTGGAATGACTTCTGGGTAATGCCACAGGAGATCATAAATATGTGCAGATGTTCCTACATTCTACTGTACCAAAAAAGATGTTGAGACTCTAGAAAGAGTACAGAGAAGAGCAACAAAGATGATCTGGGGACTGGAGGCTAAAACATATGAGGAACAGTTGCTGGAATTGAGTATGTCTAGTTTAATGAAGAGAAAGACGAGGGGGGACATGATAGCAGTGTTCCAGTATCTCAGGGGCTGCCCCAAAGAAGAGGGAGTCAAGCTATTCTCCAAGGCGCCTGAAGGCAGGACAAGAAGCAACGGGTGGAAACTAATCAAGGAGAGAAGCAACCTAGAACTAAGGAGAAACTTCCTGACAGTTAGAACAATTAACCAGTGGAACAACCTGCCTCCAGAAGCTGTGAATGCTCCAACACTGGAAGTTTTTAAGAAAAGACTGGATAGCCATTTGTCTGAAATGGTATATGGTTTCCTGCCTGAGCAGGGGGTTGGACTAGATGACCTCCAAGGTCCCTTCCATCATCATCATCATCATCATCATCATCATCATCATCATCATCATCATCATTATTATTATTATTATTATTATTATTATTATTATTATTATGGATCATTGCACAGTCAGCCAGATGTTCAGACTGGATTTGGCATTTTGTCTACCTATCGAGTCCTTACCAAAGACCTGGGATAGGCAGATGTGGATGTTTGATGGTATTACAGATATCGTCGCAGGATGGAAGCAGTTCCTAGTATGGCTGCCTTTTGCAATTGACTAATAGCGAATTTGTCAATGCCAATGGTGTTCAAGTGGTGCTCCAGTTGTTTTGGGATTGCACCCAAGGCGCCTATTACTATTGGTACTACCCTTGCTTGATGATGATGATGATGATGATCATCATCATCATCATTATCGTTATTATTCATTAAACATAAACTTCAGTCAATTGAACATTCAAATTGGCTGGTGCTGATGGTTGACATGGGTTACTACCAGCACCCTAGGTGTCAACCAGGTACCTCATTATCATCATTATCATCATCATTACTATTATTATTATTATTATTATTATTATTATTATTATTATTATTATTATTATCTGTATTTCAGTTAATGTTGAGGAGCAACTTAGCATGTCATCTTCTGCTCGTTGACTCAGTCACTTCAACTCCCTCTCCTCCACGCTTCTCACTTTCCAACATGACTCTAAGGTAAAGTGAGATCTGTGGAATTCCTAGCAGGGATTGTACACTGTCAGGGTAGCACACAGTTTTACTTGTGCAGTTCATTGAAAAATATCCCGGTCCTGGAAAATGCAAAACTTTGGGGTTACTCTGGATAGGTTTGATGTCTGTGTAGGTCTTGCTTGTTTTCCTCACATCCTTCTGCTGCTTTTTATTGTATAAAAATACATTAAAAAACATTAAATTACACAATCAGGCGAAGAGGAGAACATTATTCAAGAGGGCTGAGGTCAACCCAAATTATCGTTCCACACGGTGGCTCATATCTACTAATCCAGTAGTGGCTGTAACAACTTCCAAAGCTCCCCGTTGTGTTTTTCGAGATAATCTCTCTCTCATTCACGGCACCCCATGCTAAAAAAAACGTTGTCATTTCTCTCTTGGCAGCCTGCAGAACATGGTTTTTTACACAGCTGAGCAATTGTGGAATGCAGAGAATTAGCTATTAACTTCAGGAGATGAAGCTGATATTGTGAGGCAAAATACCAGGATTGTTATACTAAGATTAAAAATTTCTGGGGTCCGGAATGAAGGACTGGACAAAACATATGCAATTTTCAACTGCTGCCAGTTGGAAATATGCCCCCAAACAGTTCTCCAGCAGTCACAACAATATTTGTGAAATCTTTGTAACAGCAGGTAATGTTTCCGTGAGGGCACTTTTTGCGTTATGTGTCTCTTGTGTGCCTAGGTGTGCATATCAAAAACATTTAAACTCAGTTTGATTCCTGATGATTACGTGTATGTAGCAGTCCC
Source organism: Crotalus tigris (assembly GCF_016545835.1). Taxonomy (NCBI): domain Eukaryota; kingdom Metazoa; phylum Chordata; class Lepidosauria; order Squamata; family Viperidae; genus Crotalus; species Crotalus tigris. The sequence goes on from NW_024098351.1 coordinate 19,838, forward strand.
CAGGGAGTGCATGTAACAATGCAAATAAGATGGGGGTTGAAGTGATGTAATCAAAGTTCTCTCTCTCTCTCTCTCTCTCTCTCTCTCTCTCTCTCTCTCTCTGTGTGTGTGTGTGTGTGTGTGTTTGTATATGCTTTCAAGTCACTATTGGCTCCTGGCAACAAATCTCTGCAGTTTCCAAGACAATATTTTTTTTAGAAGTAGCTTGCCATTGCCGCCTTCCTAGGGCTGAGAGAGAAGGCCTGGCCCAAGGTCAGCCAGTTGGTTTTGTATCTAAGGTAGGACTAGAACTCACAGTCTCCCACCTTGTGGCCTCATGCCTTAACCAATACATCAAACTGACTTTCAATGTTCTAATTCTTCGTAATCCACCTTCTTGCCAGGCACAAAAGACTTGGAAAGAAAAGGTTTCAAATAATGTCCACCTAAATTAGCCTCACTATAACTTCTATGGTCTCTGGGGCTTAGTCCAGCCTCAACAGCATTTCCCAGAGATATACAGATGGACCAGCCACCTAAATCAGTCCAGATAATACATGGACTTTCTTCTTCTTCTTCTTCTTCTTCTTCTTCTTCTTCTTCTTCTTCTTCTTCTTCTTCTTCTTCTTCTTCTTCTTCTTCTTCTTCTTCTTCTTTTCTTCTTCTTCTTCTTCTTCTTCTTCTTCTTCTTCTTCTTCTTCTTCTTCTTCTTCTTTTCTTCTTCTTCTTCTTCTTCTTCTTCTTCTTCTTCTTCTTCTTCTTCTCCTCCTCCTCCTCCTCCTCCTCCTCCTCCTCCTCCTCCTCCTCCTCCTTCTGCTGCTCCTCCTCCTCCTCCTCCTCTTTCTCCTTCTCCTTCTCCTTCTCCTTCTCCTCCCTCCTCCTCTTCTTCCTCCTTCTTCCTCCTTCTGCCTCCTTCTTTTTTGGAATTCAATTTCAGGGTCACTTTCAGTCCTGCTGATACCGACAAAGCACCTACAAAAAAGTTGGTCAATTGAAGTGGAGCACTCAAAGTCAAGACAATCAGATGTTGGCAAAGAGTGACATAGAGGACAAGATTGTCACCCTATATATCCCCATCATCTTTCAGATCTGGGATAAGGAAGATAACAAAAGAGCAGGCAAGGAAGAAGAACCCTCAGCTCAGCTCTTCTCTTCTCCTAGTATCTTGCCAACCAAGACTAAGTGGCAAATTAAGCGACTACAGCACTTCTTTTCAAGCCTGCCATAATGGCATCTCCCGCAATTACATTACTTGCTGAATAGAAACGATAAGCTTTGACTGAGCTTCTCTGAAGTTTTGTTGTAATTTTCTATTGGCAAGGCCCAGCTGTTTGTCTCAGCCACTTGCAAGAAGAGATGATACAATATGCAAAAAGACATGGTAATATTGAACATATGAAGCCACTGAGATTTTGCATTACATTAAGAAACCCATTGCATTAAACCATAAGTAAACTACCATACTTTCCAGCGTATAAGACGACTTTCACAAGCACTAAAATCGCTGCCGAAGTCGGGGGTCATCTTATACGCTGAGTCGTCTTATTCGCTGGAAATAATGGTAGTTTCCGGCGTATAAGACGACTTTCTAGGCATGTGACTTGGTGCCGAAGATGGGAGTCGTCTTAAACGCTGGGTCGCCTTATACGCCGGCATATACAGTATATCAATATTTATTAGAACAAGATATGATCGAGGAACAGGTGAAAGAAACGATAATAATTTGGTGTAAATTGATTTGGATAATTGGCAAAGTTTATGGGGAAAAAAAAACCTAAAAATTATTCTAGCAACCTCCTATAAGGACAACCTCTATAAGATGTTTTATAGGTGGTACCTCCCTCCCACAAGATTAGCACAAATGAACAAGGGGAAATCCTCGATATGCTGGAAGTGTGGAGAGACCGTTGGGAATTACTACCACATGTGGTGGGAACGCCCAAAGTCACAAAAATTTTGGAATTTATTAAAGAAATGGCTGGAAGAAATTTTACTAATAGATATAGAGGCCAAATTGGAATTTTTTTTATTGGGAATTATAGAAAGAAAATATAAGAAAGATACAAATTATTTATTACTGCATATAGTAACAGCGGCACGAATAGCCTTCACGCAAAAATGGAAAGAGAAAGATATTCCAACCGAACAGGAAATATTGCTGAAAATTTTCAATTGCGCAGAAATGGATAGTCTTACATGGGAACTCAAGGATAAAAGTGAAACTAAGTACTACAAAATCTGGGAACAATTTTATGATTGGATAGAGAACAAGAGGGTAGCCAAGACCAATGTATAGTGTTAGAATAAAATATAGATTATAGACAAATGTATATTTGAAAGATAAATAAATATACAGAAATAAGGGGAAAAGTGTTAATATTATATTATAAATAGCGAGCAAGCTCAAGAACTATATGTCTATATGAGTACTAATATTACTGTAAAGTGACGGAAAATGTATGGAACCAGTGACGTCATATCTATGTCCAATGTGTTTTTAATTTTGTATTATTAATAAAATTTATGAATAAGAAAATTAAAAAAAAAAAAAAGAAACCCATTGCATTTAAGAAATAGTTTATTTACACAGCATGGTTTCCCTTCGCCCACTGAAATTTTCTTTTAATGGTGGTGGGATGTTTGCATGTGTCTGTGTATGCCTATGCATATATAGCCTCTCTCTCTCTCTCTCTCTCTCTCTCTCTCTCTCTCTCTCTCTCTCTCTCTCTGTGTGTGTGTGTGTGTGTGTGTGTGTGTGTCTAATATCATTAATGATTGACTTTCCCGCCTCTTGAAGAGAATGTGTGTCAGTTTTCAAACTTTGCTTGGAGAAATTGCTAATGGTAATCGAAAGAAAAAACCTCCCTTCCCTCAGAAAGTCATATATGCACTGTGAAATTGTTGCTTTAAATAAGATTGGCTAGAGTTTATGAACGAGGCGCCTTGTGGTTAGGAAATGTCAGGGGCTTTAAACCATATTATTTTCTTGAAAGCTATTTTCTAAACTAAAGAAATAAATTTCCTAATCAGGCACTGAGAAGAAAGAAAATAAATTTGGTGAAATAATAGTCATTTTGAAGAAGGCAGCTCTATGCCATTGTAAGGGGTATGGATTTCGGAATGATTCCATATGTATTTATTTTACATGATTTATTTAAGAAGTCTCAACCAGCCTTTTATTTAAATTACATCAGTGCAGTTTGCAGGATAAATTTAGACTCTTTTAAGGCAGTTGAATAGTTTTAAAATAGAGAAGCTCATAGACAAGCAGACAAATCGTCAATAAGATCTATGTATAGAAATGCACAATGTAGTTAAATGCTAAAAATGCAATAAAATCGTATGATGGGGTCACCTATTCAAGATCTACATAAATCTAGTTTATTGGTGTTTATGACTTAAAGTTTTTCCTCCCAAAGGTTTTTTTAGGTAAAACTATTAAAGAAAGTCTTCTGCCAATTTTGCATCTTCTTATACAATCAGTAATTCACTGTAGAATTCCTTCAGAGAAGAAAATTTAGGAGCAACTCTTATAGGGATGTGGTATGTTCTCATCTGTGAGAAGTCAGCACCCAGAGAATGAAATATTAAAAGGGCAGAATATTATATTTCCTCAAAGGATCTTAAAGAGGCAGAAAAGTATGCCCAGTTTTTTCTTAATAGCCCCAAGTCTCCCTCCCCCAAGCAGAAACCAGCTCTGTAGAAATGCAGATTGGAAGTCCCCAGCTAGAAGATTAAGAAGACAAAGACACCTAAAATCTATATACCCTACCCAAAATCTAAGACAGGACATAATAGGATTAACTCAGGGATGCCAAAGGGCACACCCAGATCAGAATACATGACACAGGAAATACAAAGCCTCAAAAAGGAACAGAAAACAACTCCAAAGAAAACGCTCCAGAAGGTATAAAAACCCACTCCCTACATGTGCTCGCTCTCTTTATCTTCCAGAGCCATCTTTCTTTCTGGCTCTCCTCTTCAATAAATCGCAACCTTCTTTCTAAAGCAGTCACCATGTTGTTTATTCCTGGCTTGGACTGAACCATGATGAAGACTTTTCCTTCAAAACATCATTATATTATTATGGGGTAGTCATGAGGTGTGTAACAGTGGCTTTCACATTGCACAATCATACTTTCCCCTCCCCCTACATTTTGCAGCCTCCTGGACTTTCTACCCTCCCCCAAAGACCCAATCACTAAGACCCATGGGAAGATTCTGAGACCCAGTTTGGTTTTGTGATTAAAGTGCTGGTCTAAAATGCAGGAGACTGTGAATTCTAGTCTCGCCTTAGACATTGTGGGAAATCACCCCTCTAGAGAAGGAAATATTAAAAGGGCACAATATTATATTTCCTCAAATGATCTTAAAAAGGCAGAAAAGCATGCCCAGTTTTTCTTAATAGCCCCAAGTCTCCCTCCCCAAGCAGAAACCAGCTCTGTAGAAATGCAAATTTCAATAATCCATTCAGGAAAGTTGGAGCCAGGAAGCTAGAAATTAGGAAGACAAAGAGACCTAAAAACTACATACCCCCACTCAAATTCTAAGGACAGGAGACATAATAGGATTAACCCACCAATACCAAAAAGGCACACTCAGACTCAGGTCAAAGTACATGACACAGGAAATACAAAGCCTCAACAGGAACAGGAAACAACCTCAAGAGCCCCAGAAAATATAAAAGCCCACCACTCTGCTCCATGTGTTCAGTCTTTTTCCAGAGCCTTCTTTCTGTCTGGTTCTCCTCTTCAATAAACCACTACCTTCTTTCTAAAGCAGTCTCCATGTTGTTTATTCCCAGCTTGAACTGGACCCTGATGAAGATTTTTTTTTTAACAACATGAAAGTCAACTAGGTGACTTTTGGGCCAATCACCAAGAGACTTTGAGTCTTAAGAACCACCTTAGGAATGAAAGTCAGCTGGCTTGCTTTGGGCCAATCACTGAAAGATGGTGAGCTAGTACCACCTTAGGCATGAAAACCAGCTGGGTGACTTTGGGCCAATCACCAAGAGATGGTGAGTTCTAGTCCTGCCTTAGGCATGAAAGCTGGATGGGTGACTTTGGGTCAATCACCAGGAGAGTGTGATTTCTAGTTTTACCTTAGGCATGGAGGCTGGCTGGTTGACTTCAGACAGCGACTCCCTTTCAGAACAACCCCTTTCACTGTGAGAAAAATAGGTGGAGAAAGGCATATTAGATATGTTAACTGATTTGAGTTCTTTATAAAATAAATAAGTTAGAAAATAAATAGTAAACTGTAGTCAGGAATTCTTTTCTCCAGAGTTGAGGGAATCAACATTATCACTAAAAGACACTCCTTTCCTTTGAATTGAGGGAAGAGAATTTCTCCTTCTCCTGAACCTCATGAATTGGGTGTTGAATTTAAACCAGTGGTTCTCAACCTTTTTAATGCCACGACCCCTCAACCGGTCATAAGTCGAGGACTACTCAACTGGTGCAGCACCATTTGCAGAATGGGACTTTTGGTGGGCTCAGCAGGGCAGAGACAGCCTGGACAATTCCTATTGGCTTTGGAAAGCCAATAGAATTAGACTTTATTCAAGAGAGTCTATTCTATTGGCTTTCAAAAGCCAATAGAATAAAAGGGAGTAGCACAGCTAAGGAAAAGGGGAAAAAAATGGCGGACTGCATTGTTTGGCGACCCCCGTGAAATGGTCATTTGACCCCAAATGGGGTCCCGACCCACAGGTTGAGAACCACTGATTTAAACAATGCTCTTTTGCACACCTCCGGTTCTAAGTATGTATTTGGGGCATGCATGCAACAGTAAAGTAACAGTAATAGAGTTGTAAGGGATTTTAGAAGTCATCTTGTCCAACCTCCTGCTCTCACAGAAGACCTATACTATTTCTGATAAATGGCTGTCCAATCTCTTCTTAAAAGCCTCCAGTGGTGGGACACCCAAACTTCTGAAGGCAAGCGGTTTCACTGGTTAATTGTTCTGTTAGGAATTTTCTCCTTTGTTCTAAATTGCTTCTTTCCTTGTTTAGTTTCCATTCATTGCTACTTGTCCTGCCTTCAGGTGCTTTGGAGAATAGCTTGACTCCCTCTTCTTTGGGGCAGACCCTGAGATACTGGAACACTGCTGTCATGTCCCCCCTCGTCCTTCTCTTCATTAAACTAGATATGCCCAAAATCCAGCAAGATCAGCTGATCTTGATGTACCATTGACCACTAATTTAGAATAAAATAGAGCTGGAAGGGACTTTGGAGGTCTTCTAGTACAGTGCCTCCCTCAAGCAGGAGAACCTATACTATTTCAGACAAGTCTAGTCTCTTCTTAAAAACCTCCAGTGATGGAACACCCACGATTTCTGGAGGCAAGCTGTTCCACTGGTTAATTGTCCTCACTGTTAGGAAGTTTCTCCTTAATTCCTGGTTGCTTCTCTCTTTGGTCAGTTTCCAATCATTGTTTCTTGTCCTGCCCTCTGGTGCTTTGGTAAATAAGTTGACCCCCCTTATTCCTTGTGGCAGCCCTTCAAGTATTGGAAGACTGCTATTATATCACCTTTGGTCCTTCTCTTCATTATACTAGCTATACTCAGTTCTGCAATCGTTCTTCATATGAGTTGCTCACCCTTGGCCTATCAGATTACAGGAGAGAGAGAAAATAAACCACCATTGAATGTTTCAGCTTAAAAAGTGCTATAATTAAACAGGGGAAACCATATGGCTGTGCTTATTTTGAAGAAGATGAAGTGCTTCAAATCTCACAGAATGATGCAACATAATAGCTTAGATGAGGACAACCAAGAGAAGGCCATCTAGAGGTCAGGAGACTAAAAGTTTCAGTAATAACGGTGAGTTGGCATCTAGTTGCCACCTCCTCTTTGTGGCAACCTCTCAAATACTGGAATTCTTCTATCATGTCAATCCTAGTCTTGTGGAAAATGAAAGGACTCTTAACGAATTCCAGAGTGTTTTAGCAGAGAGATTTATTGTGCAGGTTCAGAAGCAATAGCAACAAGCAATTCTGAACCCCGAGGGCGGGTTCAGACTTCAGTTTTATACTTTCCTTTTCTCAGGAACAAAGGAATACACATTGTAATACATTAGGTTCGTTTCTCACGGGTATACAATGGAGAGTTTGCTACATACATTGTATCCAAGTGCAATGTGCATTAGGTTAGTTACATACTACTAACACAGCACTATTTCAATAATTATGCAGACACATCATTTTTCTAGTGATTGTTCATTATTCCACATTACTAGTCCTTCTTTTCTCTAGACTAGCCATACCCTGTTCCTGCAATGGTTCTTCATATGTTTTAGCCCATAAATGGAATCGATTCTTCTATGATCTATGTATGCCCTGTTCCAGAGCCTTGACTTTATGTGCTAACAAATTTTGCACTGTGTCAGCTATTTGAAGAGATTAATCATATCCCAATTCTGAGCAGTGTGGTGGCCTAGAGGTGGAGCTCTGTGAGTTCAATCCTAGGTAGGAGCAGTTATTTCTCTCTCTGGATGTAAAAAAAAAATTCTGCTGTGAACTCCACATAGGCATCAGGAAGGGCATCCAGCTGAGAGGGAAGAAAGGAGAGGACAGAGAAAAGAGTAAAGGAGGGGAGAAGGAAGTAGGAAGGTTGGAGGAGAAGAGGAGAAGTGGGAAGAAAGGGAAGGAGAGTGGTGAAGGAAAGAGAAGAGGAGAAGAAGAAGAGGGAAGTAGGGAAGAGAAGAAAGGGAGAAAGAAGGTAGAGAAGAAGGAGTGTGCATACAGCGAAAGGGGAAATGGGCAAGCAACACCAAAAGTCATGTGTATGTATTTATTTCATTTTATTAAAAGTATCTTATCTATCAGTGGTTCTCAACCTTTTTAATGCTGCAACCCCCAACCGGTCATAAGTCGAGGACTACTCAACCGGTCGTAAGTCAAGAACTACTCAACTGGTGCAGCACCATTTGCAGAATGGGACTTTTGGCGGGCTCAGCAGGGCAGAGACAGCCTGGACAATTCCTATTGGCTTTTGAAAGCCAATAGAATTAGACTCTATTCAAGAGAGTCTATTATATTGGCTTTCAAAAGCCAATAGAACAAAAGGGAGTAGCACAGCTAAGGAAAAGGAGGAAAAAATGGCAGACTGCGTTGTTTGGTGACCCCCCTGAAATGGTCGCTCGACCCCAAATGGGGTCCCGACCCACAGGTTGAGAACCACTGTTATATATGAATGTTAAAAGAATGTATGCTAACATCTGATAAATATCACAGTATATGTATGGGGGAGAGTTTGGAAAAATAAAATAAAAAATAAAAAAAGGAAGGGCATCCAGCCAGTAAACACCCAGCTACATTCAGTTGCCCCAACTGCGGTTGTGTATAACTTCAAGACATGATAAATCTCAAAGAAATTCATTTCCTTCAAATGAAACTCCAGTTCATAGAACTGATTCTGGATGTCATGGTTCCGACAGATGAAACTCTTCAAGGCATTGTTCATCTTAAAGGATCTTTTATTAGAGTAGCATAATATCGCCACTACATAATCAAAGCCAAAAACTGAATTCCCCTCCCCTGGGCACCTAGTATCAAACCACAATTCCCTCCTCCAATTAACCATCATAAATCACATTCCCCAATTAGCTTGAAGTGCTGACTTCCTCTCCAGCTCTCCAGCCTGCCAATTCTTTATCAGCTCTGGGCTCAATAACCTTGATTCTCATGCTAAGTTTAGTGTTGTTATGTCTAGCTGGACTCTCATTCACATCCCCCCTCCTCCCAGCATCATCTAACTCTAAAAGGAAAAGGGCAAAAGATGGCTACATTTCCATCTGTTATCAATGCAAAAACATCCAAGGTTAGCAGCGTTGACACTGGATTTCTCACTGTGGGGCAGAAAATACATTCAGACCTTTGCCTTCTTACTTTTGAATTTGGAATCCCCAGATCCTTATCTATATTGAGAACTAACCTTGATCCTAGGTGAAGAACTTAATGTGTCAGAAAAAAATTGGGAAGAAAGCCTTGTCTATCAGATACCTGCCATAGTTTTTAAAAACTCACTTCAGACCCATTTGGTAAGTATTTTGCTCATAAAACTCTATCAGGAAAAGCTCTGCCTTTGAAACGCCCTGCCAGGCTGCAGAATGCCCTTAAAGGGTTGATTTATCATAACATTAAAAAAAATGCAAAGTATCATAAGACTTGATCACCGTAGTTCAGATAATGTTTTCTGCTCAGCTCTTCTTTTATTTCAAGTTGCTAAAACTTGACCCGATTTTCCTCTTTGCCTCTGGCTGGTTGCTGGGTGATACCCGGAAAAGTAGGTCAGTGATAAACATGTTTATTCTGTCTGACATTTTTACTGATTCCGAGCAGTTAAATAAAATCCACCCACGCCGGTTTCCCGGGCCCTGCCATCTTCTCCACCCTCCTCTTACTTCTGCAGGTGAGACCGTTCGTAAATATCATTTCATTGTTTTCCATTCAAAGTGTCTTATCGCAGAGCTGCAGAGAGGCAGGCAGTAAAACTGAAGAGCTTTTCAAATCCTGAAGAAGGACAGTAGGAACACAACAGGTCATATAATTAGGATTGAAAGGGAAATTTTCTGTCTGATTATTATGACTGCCGCCAAGCGTTACTTGAAAGAGCTTCCAGTTCTACCCTTTAAAAGCAAGATTAGGTGTGCTTATTACTGGAAATTATCATCACCCAGGGAGAAAAAAAAGATTAAGGTTGAGAAATAGTCATAATTATATGCATATGTACAGAAATAGGCTCCTGTGGAAACTTCTGTTGGCCTCAGATTCAGTTGCCTTCTAGAATCAACTGAAAATGAAAAAAATCAATCTGGAGATTGGCACTAGATGCTGTTTGGGTTGTAAGATATTGTATTTTTGAAATTTTGTTGTTACATATTGTTCTGTTATATCTGCCACGAGTTGTGATGAGTCTCTACCTGATTGCGGTAGAATGTAAATGTGTGTGTGTGTGGTGTGTGTGTGTGTGTGTGTGTATGTGTGAGAGAGAGAGAGAGAGAGAGAGAGAGAGAGAGAGAGAGAGAGAGAAAGAGAGAGAGAGAGAGAGAGAGAAAGAAAGAAGGAAGGAAGGAAGGAAGGAAGGAAGGAAGGAAGGAAGGAAGGAAGGAAGGAAGGAAGGAAGGAAAGATGGGGAGAGAGAGAGACAGAGGATGGACTTTGTAATACTTGAAACATGGTTTTTGAAGTACTGCTGTACTGGCTAATTAACATGGGGTTTTTTTTGTATTTAAATTTGCTTTTTCAGTTGTATTGCTGATAATTTCCCATAAGCCTTAACCTTCAAGAAAAAAAAAACCTCTCTTTCAGAAAACAGGACTGGTGGAAGAGCATTCAATACATTGTAGATAACAGTTTAGTTGACCCCCTCTTCTTTGTGGCAGCCCTTCAAATACTGGAATACTGCTATCATGTCACCCCTGGTTCTTCTTTTCTCTAGACTGGCCATACCCAAATCCTGCAGCTGTTCTTCATGCGTTTCAGTCTCCAGGCCTTTAATCATCTTAGTTGCTCTTCTTTTTTCCAAAGTCTCAACACCTTTTTTTGTAATGTGGTGAACAAAATTGGATGCCGTATCCCAGGTGTAGCCTTACTAAGGCTTTATAAAGCGGTACTAATACTTCGTGTGACCTTGATTCTATGGCTTTGTTTATAAAACCAAGGATTGCATTGGTTTTGGGGGCTGCTGCTGCACACGGCTGGCTCACATTTAAGTGTCCGTCCACTAGGACTCCAAGGTCCCTCTCAGTTACTGTTTGCAATTGTGATGGGAAAACTATTTTAATTCTTTTTCAAGGCATGTGGAAGACATGCATAAGTCTCCATTAACCTCCACCCATACCCTGCTGAGCTAATGAAGTTCTTTTTCTTCTTCCCAGTCATCAACTGCCTGCATTCAAATGATGGACTCTGTCCTAGACATGGTTATTGCGGAGGAGCAGCTGTGAAGCCCTGTTGTGATTCAGAATATCAAAGTGTTTAGGAAGATTGTCGAATTTGCATGTTTATGAAGTCTACAGAAAAGAATATAATTTAATTGATGATGTTCGCTTTGCTGGAGCCTGGTTTCTATGGTGCTCCATATAGCAAATAAATTGCCTGGGAGAGACACTGAATCTTATTAGGAATCTGATCAAGTACTCAAGAAATAGGCAAAATAAAAGTCTTGTAGCCGTATGGATTATAAATGTCAAAGAAGAGTTTTTAAAACTAAACTAAACTGAACTGAACTGAACTAAACTAAACTAAACTGAACTGAACTGAACTGAACTGAACTGAACTGAACTAAACTGAATTGAACTGAACTGAACTAAACTAAACTAAACTGAACTGAACTGAACTGAACTGAACTAAACTGAACTGAACTGAACTGAACTGAACTAAACTAAACTGAACTGAACTGAACTGAACTGAACTGAACTGAACTAAACTAAACTAAACTAAACTAAACTAAATGCAAGATGGCTTTTAATATAATGAAAAAGACTTCTAGAAAGAGTTTCCACTGACATAGCCAGAAGCAATAGATGGAAACTAACCAAGGAGACATCCAACCTAGAAATAAGGAGAAATTTCCTGACAGTGAGAACAGCTAATTGATGGAACAACTTGCTTCCAGAAGCTGTGGGTGCTCCAACACTGGAGGCTTTTAAGAAGAGATTGGACAACCATTTGTTTGAAATGGTATGGGGTTTCCTGTTTGGTTGGGGGGCTGGACTAGAAGACCTCCAAGGTCCCTTCCAACTCTGTATTGTGTTATTTTGTGTTTTGGCTTGAAGGGATGAGATAATTAATTTAATGGATGGATATTCCTTTCTCTTGTCACATTCCATGAAGTAATAAATAAATGCAACCTGTCAATTAAAAAACACAAACACTCCTGCCCATATCAAAAAACCATCTCCCTGGATATAGAAGAAATATATCTTAAAATCTAGTTGACCTACAGGTCAAGTAAAGGGGAAATCAGGAGATTCAGGCAATTCAAATGAGTAGAAAGATTTATTGCAAGTTTAAGCTCTCTACAAGAATCTGACCAACTAACAGTCAAGGGAAATGAGTGGGAGATAAGAAAGGCATTCAAGGTTGGCTGGACTTAGATCTCTTGCCAGTGCATGACTTATGAGTAATGTAACCTGTTCCTCGGACTCAGTCTGCTCACTGTTCTGTCCCAGCCTATGTGGGTCCTTGTTTAGCTCACAAGGAGAAACCCCTCTTCCAACAAGCAGGCTGGAATCGCAGGAAAAAAAAAAACAATCCCCTTTTATTATTCACAGACCTGAGTGTCAGACATGTCAATGTCCAAGGCAAACAAGCACAGATCACAGAAACTCGATCCTCAACATGAACTGTTGCCTTTGGCAACCAGCACCTCCCACACCTTCCCTTTTATTATGCAGCCAGGGCGTGGCTTCCTAATGCCTTCTCCTTTGCCTTTGGAGTTACCCCATTGCATTCCTCTGTCCTACTCTCTTTTCTTGCTGGCGTTTTCATGCATCCTGGATATCTCCCAGCTGTGATTCATTGCTGTCCAACTCAGGCTCCCAGCACAGCTGTGTCTCAGCCTGAGCGGGAGTAGAGGGGCCAGACTCCTTGTCAGACCGTAAATCTTGGAGCTTCTTCCTCTGACTCTGATGTTACTCCAGGCCCCTCCTTCTCCTCTGATTCCTCAGACTCGCCACTGGCTGGTGAGGAATCACAACACTCACCTCCTACATTACATATGTGATATAGGACCATTCACTTTGTCTCATTTCCATATTCACTTCTCTTCCACCCAAATGTTCAGTGTGGTATCTGTCTATCCAATAGATAAATTGTTCATGTTGAATATCAGATTGAATTAAATGCCTCCAAGCAGAGTGCACAATTTAACTCTTTTACAGAGTGTGAAAAGGCCTTGTTTGTGAATTGAATCCATGTTATAAATCAGACCGCCTCTGATAGATTAAAAAGTATAATATTTTTATAATGCAGGACATAAAATATTGAGAGGATATACCTGAATGGGAAAATTTGGACAGATGACTAATATGAAGGAATTATGATTGATAAGAATTTGATTGAATATAAGGGAATTTAAACATAAACAAAAATTATAAAAATAGGATGCATGCTGAACTAATGAGATAATAGTTATGAAAGTAATATAAGCTGAAAAAAATGTAATATAGAGAGATTATTATTTGTATAAATATAAAATAATGCCTATATCTAATCATTTATATATTGAAAATATTAAGAATTATGTTGTGGCTAAGGTTGAAGAAGGAGAATACATGTGGGAGAAGGGAAGATCAAAGAAATATATCATTAATGAATATATTATTTATGGAATTATCAAATTTAATCATTACTGATTATTAATTAACTATTATTGTTCTTTTTTTCCTTGTTAAAATATAAACCAAGACAATACACCATACACCAGGCACTGGAGATTGTTATAGTTAAAAACTAATAAAATATCTATATCTATCTATATCTATCTATATCTATATAGATATCTAGATAGATAGATATCTAGATAGATAGATAGATAGATAGATAGATAGATAGATAGATAGATAGATAGATAGATAGATCAGACCACCTCTGATTCTCAATTTTTGCCATCTGATTCAAACATTCAAGCACTGACCATATCAATGTCGGGTCCATCAAGAAAGCATTACATTAAATTTTTCATCATTGCCTTGTTCTTTCATAAATAGTTGCGGTAATATTTTCATTTTGTGGCATGCTTTCAGGGAGTTAACAGGTTAATAAAGAATACTAAAATATTTAAGGTGGGTCCCATGCACCTTCATAATATTACTGAGTTTCGTATTAATGCACCAATGAATCTAATCCAGCTTATACTATGTTGAGGGTAAACTGAGGTTCTAACTAAAATGTCCAAGTTGTATTGTGTGCATTTGTACAGAAATTGGTTGTGACGTATTTTGTCTTGCTTGGAGGAGAGAATATATATATATATATATATATATATATATATATATATATATATATATATATATATATATATATAAATATATGGTACAAATAAAATACGAACACCAGGAGAGTATAAATATAAAAATATACTTTACTAAAAGCTGCCAAGCTTTCGTTTGGAAACTCCAAACATCATCAGGGCTAAGGAGCCAGTAAACAATGATGACTTAAATGGGTTTTGTCGGCATCTGCACCCGGCTCATGGACCGCGTCACCGGTCCCGGCCGGTTAATAAGTGTTCCAGATGTTTCTTTATTACTCTCCTTACGCTTCCTTCTATGGTTCTTCCGGATCATTCCTTCCACTATCTCATTACTGGTATTCATCTCCTCCACCACCCCTTTATCCTTATTTCCTTCCATAGCACTGACCCTCCTCCCCTTTTTGTTTTCATTCTCCACTCTGGGGGCATCTGTTTCTCCTCTATCAGTGTTACAAGCTTCCCTGGGCTCACCGACGCTCCCCCACACACACGCTTTTCCCAATCCCTGCTCCACACCCTTTCTTCTCACTCTTCCACTGTCATGAGTAACTTTCATACGGGTGTTACATATTTGGGGGTCTGTGCCTTCCTCCTCTGTCCTAGCAATCTTCGTGTCGACAGTTCTCCACCGTTCCATTTGTTTGCTGCGTGATCGGGTGCTTACCCCGTCTCTCAATTCATCCCTCCTCCCTATCGCACGCTCTTCCCCATTGCTGATAGGAACGGTATTCAGGCGGACACCAGGTCTCCAGATCTCTGCATTCTGATTCCCTGCGTTCTCACTCCGCTCTTCTGTGCTCGTCTTTGGGGGGACTTCAAAGTGTTCGTCCCGGGAGGGGGCTGTATTGTTGGTGGGGGTGTTCCTTGTCTGCAGGGAATCCAGGCAGAATTCCGTGTCTCTCCCTTTCACCGTATGCCTAGGCAATCGAGCCATGCTTTCGTTCTTCTTCTCCCCTCTACCCACAGCGTCAGGCTGCAGGCTCCTCATGCTGGATCTTCCACACTCTCCACAGTTGTTGTTAAGTTCTGGGGGTGGGGGTCTATCATGATGATATTGGGGGAGGGGGAGGTCTTCCATCGGTGGATGATTACATGTGTTTGACAGTGGTAGCCTCCTCAGACGTTCATTAGAGCGGTATTGGTGTTGATCGGGCGAAACGGGGGTGTCCCTGGAGTGTAGAGGGTTGGCCAAAGTTCCATCTATCTGTTCAGGATGGAGGCCAGGTATCCCGTCACGTTTACAGCTGTGCAAGCATTGTTCAGGCCGCTTATAATAATTGGCATGGTGTTTAAAATCCCATTTCCTCAATGCTTGTTGAGCTGGATGTAAGTCAATGTGACGATTAACCGCATCTTTGTTGGAATACCACGCCTCTTTCAATAGCCGGCCTCCCTTAGTGGCATCCTCAGACATAATGCAAACATTCACAAAGTCAAACTGGTGGACATGTTTTGCCATATGCATCCACAATTGAGAATGCTGCTCGCCCCTTCTTATAGCTAACTGATGTTCATGCAAGCGAGATATTAAACGCTTAGCTGTTTCACCCACATAGTTGCCATGGCAAAGAAACACGCATTCTTTGTAATGATGGTTCCTCTCTCTTTTGGTTGTTCCGTGACTGGGGTGTAAGACCGTACTGTCTGATAAACCTCAGACAGTACGGTCTTACACCCCAGTCCCGGAACAACCAAATGATGATGTTTGGAGTTTCCAAACGAAAGCTTGGCAGCTTTTAGTAAAGTATATTTTTATATTTATACTCTCCTGGTGTTCGTATTTTATTTGTACCATAGACATGCCCAGGAGTCGTATTTTTATGCAAATTTTCCAATATATATATATATATATATATATATATATATATATATATATATATATATATATATATACCAAGACACTTCCAATTTTACGCGGGAGAAAACCCGAACAACCAAAGACCTATATATACACATATATATATTCATAAATGCAGCATTAATATATCATTTTGCTTCAGGTTGAATATATTGTAGATATACTGTAAGGTACCTCCATAGGGAAACGTCGTTTTAGCTTTTAGCACAGTTAAAACCAATTGTTTGAATTAAAGATCCTTTTTGTGTGTATTTCCCCAGAATGACTGACCTGCCTCATGGCCTGGCCACAGTGGGCTGATAAGGATGGATTGTTCATAACCTTCTTCAAGTAGAGGCAAATTCCACACAGCACAGAGAATGAGGATAGAATTTGTTCAAGAAAAGTCCTTTCATTGCCAAGGTTTCAGCATGGTGAAAGAATGGAATATAGAACAGAACGGAACAGAATAGAATAGAATAGAATTTGGAGGTCATCTAGTCCAACCCCCCTTTCAGACAGATGGCTGTTCAGTCTCTTCTTGAAAACTTCCAGTGCTGGAGCATTCACCACTTCTGGAGGCAGGTTGTTCCACTGGTTAATTGTTCTAACTGTCTCCTTAGTTCTAGGTTGCTTCTCTCCTTGATCAGTTTCCAGCCATTGCTTCTTGTCCTGCCCTCTGGTGCTTTGGAGAATAGCTTGACTCCCTCTTTTTTTTTATGGTGACCCCTGAGAGATCAAAAGTGACAGTCTTGCTAATGAAATACACAACCTTAACTTTGGCAAAATGATGCAGTTCTCCTTCGGTTCACAACCATTCATTTGACAGATGTTCAAAATTATAATGGGGCTGAAAAAAAGTGACTTGCAACCATTGCTGTAGTCCCACGTTCACTTAATGAAAATTTGGGTGCTTGGCAATTCAATGTGCATTTACGAGGGTTGCAGCATCATTGATCTTCATTTGTGACCTTCCCATCTGACTTCAGACAAGCAAAACCCATTAGGAAATTCAGGTTTGACTAATGATCATGTGGTTCACTTAACAATTGCTGTGATTCACTTATCAACCATGGCAAAAAAGAAAAAAAAGGCCATAAAATTGGGAGTTAACAACTGCCTTACTTAGCAACAGAAACTTGGGCACCACTTGTGATTGTCAGTTCAGGACTACCCATAGATCTGGTAGTAGTGAGGGCAGAGGTTCGTTCTCTGAGCTTTTGGGTTGGTTTCTGAACGTTTTATTACCAAGCTAGGTAACATCTTCAGTGGAGTTTGGGGGATGTCAGTGTTCTTTTGTTTATAAGTGCTTCAGGTGTGGGTGTGTCAAGGGAGGGTCTTGTGATGGGTCAGGTGTGAATCATCAATGAGAGGCATGTGATGGGTCTTGGGATGGGGAGGTTACATCAGGTCAAGGTCATTGGGAGGTGAACTGCTGGTGAGAGGAGGGGTCTTACATATGTTGGTTGAAGGACGGTGTTGTCTCTGGTTGGCTGTGCAGTTGATTTGGATTCTGAGGGGGTTCTGTGATGACCCAGGGCACAGCACAGAGACAATGCAGTCAGCTGGCAATTCAAACACTTCTTTTATTGCTCCAAATTTTCCCCCAATGCTCCCACATTTGCTGGCAAGCCTCCAACAAAAGATCACACACATACCTCCCTTCAGCTGACTCTGGTTCAAAGTAGGTTCAAATACAGGCTGATTAGCATAAGAAAGTACTCAAGGCCATAGAGATAACAAGGAAGAAAACATAAACTTAACGCATCCGAGCTTGCCTGAGCAGTTTCCAAAAGAGAGAATCCAAAATACAGTCCGATAGTCAGGGTGTCCAGGTTTTCCAAACAGAAGGCACAGAACAAGAACAACAATACACAAATCTCCAAGGAATCAGCATTTGTTCCTGACAAAGTCCCCATCCCACAGTGTCTCCTTAAATCTCAATCCCCAGGTGTGCCTTGTGGAGAGGGGCGGGATGCTCTCCTCTTGAGTAGTTGAGCCTGCCTGTGTTGTTCCCTCCTTGTCTCCACTCTCCGTGCTCTAGGATCAGGTGGGGGTGGGCCTTGCTCATCACCTGAACTCTGTCTCCCCTGTTCCAATCCTGAAGGCCCAGGCCTGCCTCAGCCTGCTCTTTCCCACAGTCCTCTGAAGCCACAGACACCTCTCCCTCGGCCTCCATAGGGTCCAGTTCAGGCTTCATTTCCTCCTCAGATTCAGGCCCAGATGGAGGCATGACAGGGTTCATAGACTGGCTGTAGGTCCGTGGTGGCGAACCTATGGCATGTGTGGCACAGGTGGCACGCAGAGCCCTCTCTGTGGGCACACATGCCGTCACTCCAGTCCTAGGCCTTCAGCTGGGTTTTATAAAACCTTTTTGCTTTAGGCCTCCGCCACCTAAAAAAAAGGTTCAATCAATCAACCAATTTCAACTTCTCACAGGAAAAAAAAGATCTTGCAAAGTTGGAATTGATTGATTGAAGTTTTTAGTCCCACCCAGTCTGCTGTTACCACCAAAGCCACGCCCACCCAATTGGCCATGCCCACTCGGCACCCAATGATACATCAGTGGGTTCTGGGTTGCAGTTTGGGCACTCGGTCTCTAAAAGGTTCACCATCACTGCTGTAGGTCAACATGTCTGTTGATGGAATTGCTTGTGGAGTGCCAGCCTTCGATGAACTCACGAGCGTGGCGGGTGGTAGCGTGGCCAATGATTCTGGTAGTAGCAATAATAAGCAAAGATCTAGATATCTGTGGAGGTTCTCAGTCATCTGGATCATGGTTGTCCAGTTGCTTTTTCCAAAGGCAACTGGACTTTGTTTTTCCTTGAAGACATTTCCCTTCTCATCCAAGAAGCTTCTTCAGTTCAGGACAAAGCGAAACATCTTCAAGGGAAAAAAAAACAAAACCTTTTGATAAAGCACCTTTGGGACAAAGATCTGGATGACTGTGTTGTGGTGCTGAGCTTTCTGCTCTGTGTCTCTTTAATGTTGAAGACAGGTACTGTTGGAGATGAGTCTGTGTTGTCTGCATCTCAAACTGAAGCGCAAATGGTTCCTGTTTTCTGGGTATCCATTCATATTCCCTCACCATATTCCATAGATGTCTTTTTTCCAGGAACTTTTCCCCCTTTTCATTTAATGATAATAAATAATAATAATAATAAACTTTATTGTCATTGTATGTGTATACACAGTACACACATACAATGAAATTTATGTGACACCCAAAGACCAGGTCCCACACACATAATCCCCAAATACACTCCCACCCACCACAATTCCCCACCTAAAAACCACCCAAACATCCACCCAACAGACCAAGTAATACTGTCCAACAGTTCACTGATGGTGGCCCTTTAGTTCATTATTAAGTGCAATTATAGCTCTGGGATAAAAACTATTCAGAAAATGTGTGGTCCAAGTTTTAAATGTTCTATAACTTCTGCTGGAAGGCAACAGTCCAAAGAGATTGTAAGCAGGATGGGAAGAGTCTCTGAGAATGTTATGCAACCGTCAGAATCCAATTATATTTCATTTTTAATTATCAAATATAGAAACTCCCAATTCTGCCTTCTCTGGATTCTGCCATAAGAGGGAGAGAAGGGGGAGAACAAAGGGGCTTTATGGCCCTCACTTCCTTCAGTAGACTTCTAAGGAGCTGAATGCTGAATGTGTGTTTATTGTAACCTCAAAGCGTTAGCACCAAAGAACATCACCATAACAAAGAAGGGTAATTGCCTTTCATGTAGTTTATTTGAAGTTTCCACCCAGACGGAAGAAAGAAGAAAGGGGGTGGAATTGTGATGCCTGAAACTATCACTGGAAGGGGGGTTGATTGGGTGGGACTACTGGGGAACCCCTTAAAACCTTGAATGGGAGGGCTTGGACCCCAAGTCCTGTCTAGCATGCCTGCAACCACTTCTTCTTAATAAAGGATTCCTGTTGGAAGAATTATTCCAAGAGTTCTGTCTTCTTAAGATGCAAAGTGGGGTGGGTCCTTACATTAGACAGGACTTGCAAAATTAATCCACCTGGAAGGAAGACCCTTGCCGGGGGATTTTGCAAAAATTTACCATGTCAGACAATGGAGCAAGAGAGGGGGAAAACTCCCTGGAAAGAGAGCCGCTGACCCAGTTGGAACCTTGCCAGATGTTGGGATCCGAGAGGTCAGATTCCTCAGGAGAAGAAGTGGTGGAGACACAGGACCACAAGCCTCGCTGGTCAATGGGCATTGGAAGGAAAAGTGAGTGGGGAAAGGAATCAAGAAAGGTGACCCTGAGACGGGGGACCAAGCAACCAGAATGGAAGCAAGAGATGGAGAAATCCCTGCACGCAAGTGAAGAGGGAGGAAGCTGGGCACCGTACTCAGACTGGATCTTAGAGAAAGCTATTGACCTGATGAAGAGAACTCTCAGCTCCCTAGGAGAGGAGAATCCTGAGCCCTACGGCTGCCCCAGCTCATGGAGCCACAAAGGGAGAGACACCGAGGGGGACGTGGAACCTGCAACCCCGGGGACATCTACTGATCCAGTAGCCCCCACCCCTACCGGACCACAGATGGCAATCTGGATGGAAGACACTACCACCAACAATGGAGGTACCGATCCATTCCAAGACGTCCACCGTTGGAGGTGAAATTCAAAGGGGAGCCAACACGCTTGGGGTTTTTCCTAACCCAAGTCCTCAGCTACATGGAGGAATACGGGCAGGACATTCCCAGCGACAAAGCCCGCATCCGGATCGTGCAATCTGCCCTGGATGGACTGGCTGCAGATTGGGTGGTGAACTTGCATGACTCCAATGCCCCAGAACTCAGTAACTTCAACCGTTTCATGTACTCTTTGAGAAGACGATTTGAAGACCCCCTGGCTGATCGCAAAGCCCGTGAAAGGATAAAAACGATGAGGCAAGGCAAACGCCCAGTGGCTGAGTATACACAAGAATTCCGGGCCATTGCCAGCAAACTGAATTGGCCAGAAGACATCCTCCTTGGCCATTTCATGGACGGACTAAACTATGATCTATATGATGCTTGCCTGCCCCGAGGGGACCCACATCAACTTGAGGAATGGTACGTCTTGGCAGAGGAAGCAGAGATCGACATATTGAAGAGGCACCGCCGAGGAAAACAATGGAGCCGCCCCCCACCTGAGCTGACACACCAACCGGTGAAATCATCGGATACAGCCAAGAAGCAAATGGGGTGTTTCAAGTGCGGAAGAGAGGGGCATCGAGCTGTAGAATGCCGCTCAAAGGCCCCCCAGCACAACCCAGACAGATTCCCAATCAACAAACCCGGAAAGTCTTCAGCTAAGCCAAAAGAAACGGCCATGAGAATGATGGAAATTGCAGAACCCCCCACTTCTGCTCACCAAGGGGAAAGAACTCCAGCCTACACCACAGGGCCGGTGGATGCCTCAGATGACAGCTCGGAGGGCGAACCCCTGGTAAGTGGATGCATCACACCCATCTTCAAAACAGTGACTATATTAATCCCCCCCATGCCCGAAGCTGTGAAGGTGAAAGCCTTAATAGACTCTGGCTGCACCCGCTGCCTCATTAGCCCAACACTAGTGGGGAATCTGGGCATCCCATC
The DNA here is from genome assembly GCF_016545835.1 of Crotalus tigris. NCBI lineage: Eukaryota > Metazoa > Chordata > Lepidosauria > Squamata > Viperidae > Crotalus > Crotalus tigris. The sequence goes on from NW_024098351.1 coordinate 41,234, forward strand.
CAGGAGACTGGAACAACCAATCTCATTTGGCCAGCTAGATGGATCCATAGCAGGGGGGGGGTGCCAGCTACCCTAGCCACTCTGCCAATACACCTCTCCCTGGGCAACCATGAAGAGGACATAACGTTTGTGGTGACCCCAGGTATGGAATGCCCAATGATTCTAGGGATGGAATGGTTGAAAAAATGGAACCCCTGGGTAAATTGGAGGACGACAGAAATCAAATTCCCGAAGGGGGACCCTATGGACTTAAAACCCCAAGGGAGGCTACCAGAATCAAGAATAGAAAAAGCATCCATAGGAGAGGAAAAAAGATTAACAGAAATACCAGAGGAATATAGAGACCTTGCTGAAGTCTTCAGTGAGGAGAGGGCGAATGAGCTTCCCCCCCACCGACCCACAGACTGTACCATTGAATTCAAGCCTGGGGCAAAACTCCCGAAGCCCAGATTATACTCCATGAGCCCAAAGGAGAAGGAGGAAATGGAAAGATTTATAAAAAAAAACCTAGAGAGAGGTTTCATTGAGCCAGCCAAGCCTAAAGTGGCTGCCCCGGTCCTTTTTAGAGAGAAGAAGGATGGCTCTTTACGTTTATGTGTGGATTATAGGGCCCTGAATACAATCAGTGAAAGCAACCTATACCCGCTGCCCCTCATGAAAGACATGCTGTCACACCTATCGAAAGGGAAAATCTTTTCTAAACTAGACCTAAGGGAAGCTTACTATCGCGTGAGAATTAAGGAAGGGGACGAATGGAAGACTGCATTTAACTGCCCCATGGGGTGCTATCAATTCAAAGTCTTGCCATTTGGATTACAAGGGGGCCCTGCAGTCTTTATGCAATTAATCAATGACGTTCTAAGGGAGCACCTGTTTAAGGGGGTCCTTGTTTACTTGGACGACATTCTTATCTTCACTGAAACAAAAGAGGAACACGTCAAACTTGTCAGAGCGGTTTTAAAGAAGCTGCGAGCCCCACCTATATGCCAAACTCTCAAAATGCGAATTCCACCAGGAAAGGATAGACTACCTAGGTTATCGCATATCCCCCCAGGGCATTGAAATGGACCCAGAGAAGGTCAAAGCAGTATTAGATTGGGCGCCACCACACCCCGCACAAGAAAGCAACTACAAAGTTTCCTGGGCTTTGCAAACTTTTACCGCCAATTCATCCCCTCATTTGCCCAGATAGCCTTGCCCCTCACTAACTTGCTAAAAACGAAGGGATCACCCTCAGTAAAACCTAGCCAGCCACTAACATGGACAATGGAGTGCCAAGCAGCGTTTGAGAGACTAAAGAGACTTTTTTCTGCCGAACCAGTACTAAGGCACCCAGATATGGACAAGCCCTTCATAATACAGGCAGATGCAAGTGATGTGGCAGTGGGGGCTGGGCTATTACAAGAAAATGATGATGCAGTATTGCAACCCTGTGCATATACATCCAAGAAACTCACAGAAACAGAACAGCGCTGGCCCGTATGGGAGAAGGAGGCTTATGGGATACGTTGGGCATTACTCACGTGGCGACAGTTCCTGGAAGGCAACAAAATTCCCTTCCAGGTGTGGACCGATCACAAAAATTTAGAAGCCCTGAAAACGTCCAGGAAACTCAATCCCAAACAAGCCCGCTGGTCCCAGCATTTTCACCAATTCCAATTTAAGCTCAAACATTTACCAGGGAGAAAGAACTTCCTGGCAGATGCTCTATCTCGCATGCCTCAATATAACAGCGCACGAACCACAGACTCTAGACCAATAATGGCAGAGTCACAACTGGCAGCACCAGTAACCACAAGAACCCAAGCCAAATTAAAACCACAACTGGACAGCCAAACTGGAATTGAATTCAGAAAAAGTTTGGAAACAGATGAATGGTTCCAGAAAAACAAAAATGTGTGCACAATGAGAGACGGGTTGCCTTGGGTAGGGGAAAAGTTATATATACCAACAACTCAAAGAGTAACTTTCATGCACCTTTGCCATGACACAAAATCAGCAGGGCATTTTGGATTTGTAAAAACTTTACATTTAATTAAACGGCAATTTTGGTGGCCATCCATGAAAAAGGACATTGAAAGTTATATAGCCAGTTGTCCAAAATGTGCCACGGCAAAGAGGTTGCAAGGGAAATTGCCAGGACTATTGCAAACAGTGGCAAGTCCCTCAGCCCCCTGGAGAGAAATAGCCATGGATTTTATAGTGGAATTGCCAGAAAGCAATGGGAATACTGTGGTCTGGACGGTCACGGACTTGTTTTCCAAACAGGTGCACTTTATCCCTTGCCAAAAGATTCCCACTGCAAAAGCCTTAGCAAAACTTTTCATCCAACACATTTACAGATTGCATGGGGCACCCCAACGCATCATCTCTGACAGGGGGTGCAATTTACGTCTGCATTTTGGAAGGAATTTTTATCCCTCTTAGGAACCACTCAGGGACTGACATCTAGCCACCACCCTCAAGGAAATGGATCGGCTGAAAAAATGAACTCCGTACTTAAGCAATATTTAAGATGTTTTCTTAGTTTCCAGCAGACCGAGTGGGCGGACTTACTCCCTTTTGCAGAAGTTGCCTACAATAATGCAGTCCACTCCAGCACAGGTTACACTCCTTTTCAAATAGCCACCAGTCAAAGTTTCAACCCCATGCCAGAATTAACCCCAAACGAACCAACGATCCCTTCGCTGAAAGAATGGATGGAAAAATTACAAAACACCTGGCCAATAGTTAGAAAAGCACTAGATGATGCTAGGCAGGCATACAAAGCACAAGCCGATAAAAAAAGGGTTGAGCCTACACCATTCATTATAGGAGAAATGGTGTACTTATCTACAAAATACCTAAAGTCCCTACAGCCCTGTAAAAAACTTGGACCAAAATATATAGGACCTTTTCCAATCAAAAGAATCATAAATCCAGTAACAGTAGAATTAGAATTACCCAAAAATCTCAGGCAAATACACCCAATTTTTCATTGCAGCTTGCTGAAAAGAGAGCATCAGTCACCTCTACGGCCAAAATCCCCCCCCCACCACCTCCAATCATGGTGGAGGGTGAACAACACTTCGAAATAAAGGAAATCCTTGACTCTAGGAGATATCATGGAGCAACTCAGTACCTAGTTGCCTGGAAACACCTACCTGCCTCACAAAATGAGTGGGTCCATAAACGTCATATCAGAGCCCCGAAGCTATTGAAGAAGTTTCACACAGAGTATCCTAACAAGCCTAACTAACTTTTATACCTGTTTTGTTTTCTTGCAGGTGGATCTCTCTTATTTTTAAGAGGGGCCGGATGTCAGAATCCAATTATATTTCATCTTTAATTATCAAATATAGAAACTCCCAATTCTGCCTTCTCTGGATTCTGCCATAAGAGGGAGAGAAGGGGGAGAACAAAGGGGCTTTATGGCCCTCACTTCCTTCAGTAGACCTCTAAGGAGCTGAATGCTGAATGTGTGTTTATTGTAACCTCAAAGCGTTAGCACCAAGAACCTTACCATAACAAAGAAGGGTAATTGCCTTTCATGTAGTTTATTTGAAGTTTCCACCCAGACGGAAGAAAGAAGAAAGGGGGTGGAATTGTGATGCCTGAAACTATCACTGGAAGGGGGGTTGATTGGGTGGGACTACTGGGGAACCCCTTAAAACCTTGAATGGGAGGGCTTGGACCCCAAGTCCTGTCTAGCATGCCTGCAACCACTTCTTTTTAATAAAGGATTCCTGTTGGAAGAATTATTCCAAGAGTTCTGTCTTCTTAAGATGCAAAGTGGGGTGGGTCCTTACAGCAACTTATGTTACTTCTCATTCTAGGGTACATGATCTGATATTTGCATCCAAGCAATAATCAGATCTGACGCTGCTCAGCTTCCAAACACAGACAAGATTTGTCAAGTTCTACCACCTGCTAAGACAAAGTTGAAAAATAAAACTGCCAATATTGAAATATATGGTGCAATCAGACTAAAATTATTATGCACAGTATGGGTTGTCGTATCCACAGAGCTGGAAAAAGGTACCGAAAATGGCAATTGAAATTATCAGGAGGGTTGGCAAACCCCATTATGAGGAACATTTACAACTTTGTGGGCTATTAACGGGAACATGACAAAGGTATATAAAATTATGTTCAGCAGAGAGAAAATGAACTAGGAATGCAATTTTCTACCACCCTCATATTATTAGAACCTGGAGTTATCCAATTTACTTGATAAATTTAGGAGATTCAGGAGAAATAAAAAGAAATATTTATTCCCATAGTACCTAGTTAAGCTATACAATTCACTATCATCAGATGCGGCGATGACAATTTTAATGGTTACGTAGAAATTCACAGTGGAAGAAGCTATCAACGTTATTATGTTAGCCATGATAGCTATATATTACTTCTTGTAATGGAGGTGGTGTACTTCTTAATACCAGGTGCTGGGGAATATGTGTAGGAGAGAGTTATCTCTTTCATTTTCTACTTTGGGCTTTGGTTTCAAATTAATCATGTTGGGAAACAGGATCTGAAATACAGCAGTTTGTGGTCTGATCCAGGAGGGCCTTTATTATTCCTTTTTATATTTATTTATTTGAATTATGCCCCACATTCTCTCCAAGAGGGATGTCCCTTCACTTTATCCCCACAGCAAGAGAGCTCTGAGGTATGTAGAGATGAGAGAGAGGAGCTGGCCCCAAATCACACAGTGAGTTTCTTGGGTCCATAAGTAAGTTTCAAACTGAGCATTCCTAGGCCTCATCCAACACTGACATCAATATTCCAAAATTACAGGACAGCCGAATTCTAATGGTTCTCCGGATATGTTTATGTTTCTTAACAATTTATTTATAATACTATATTATCACCTATTAATACAATCTTTGGGAAGAAAGAGAGAGAAGGGGGGAACGAAGGAAAGAAGGAAGGAAGGAAGGAAGGAAGGAAGGAAGGAAGGAAGGAAGGAAGGAAGGAAGGAAGGAAGGAATATTTTTCTTCTCTTTTACAACCCTTTTGAAGGAAAGAATGAAAGAAAGAAAGAAAGAAAGGAAGGAAAGAAGGAAGGAAGGAAGGAAGGAAGGGAAGGAAGGGAAGGAAGGAAGGAATAATTTTCTTCTCTTTTACAATCCGAAAGAAAGAAAGAAAGAAAGAAAGAAAGGAAGGAAGGAAGGAAGGAAGGAAGGAAGGAAGGAAGGAAGGAAGAAAGAAAGAAAGGAATATTTTTCTTCTCTTACAATCCTTTCAAAGGAAAGAAAGGAAGGAAGGAAAGAAGGAAGGAAGGAAGGAAGGAAGGAAGGAAGGAAGGAAGGAAGGAAGGAAGACGTAAATATTTTCCTCTCTTTTGAAATCTTTTCTAAAAAAAATATTCCTTTCTATTAATTTAAACAAAAAATGGAAGGGAGGAAGTTCAGAGAAACCATAAAATTATACCTCAATACATTTGTAGTCCAAAACTGTATTAACATAACAGCATCATTAAGACCAACAGGAAAAGAAAATGAGTAGTGCTCAAAGTCTACAAGCTAGGGAAATATTTTTGAAATGCAAATGGAGGGGAGGAAAAGGATTTCTCTGGACTCTGGTCTGTTGGAAAGAGGAATATGTGACCTAAAGAAAAAAGAAAAAAAAAAGCAAAAGCCAACATTTTTTTTTTTTTAAAAAAAAACTTTCCTTGTGGCAAATTTCCTTGACAGTCAGATAGACCTGTCTTTCATTGCCAACTGATTTAGCCAAGCATCTAATCTCTATCCTTGGCTATAAAGCACTGAAAGTCATCCAAGAAAATTAGACCAGTTAAAGCAGCTCAGAGTTAGACATTTTCACACTGGGCTGGAACAACTATTAAAAACAAGGCAAGATGCTAAATGATGTCTAAAATGGATGTAACTGGTGGTTATCAACCTTTTGGATCCCCTTTAATTATCTCTTGTGGCCACAGACTATGGCCACAGACCCCAAAGACTTAACTCAAGATTTAAATCATAACATTTTTTTCCAAGCCTTCACACACACACCCCGTGACAACATTGCACCCCCCCAGGAGTCCACAGACCTCAGATTAAGAACCACTGGATGTAACCATCTCCCATCGTTTTTGTCATCATAAAAGAGGGACCTTGGAGTCCTAGTGGACGGTCACTTGACTATGAGCCAGCAGTGTGCAGCAGCAACCAAAAAAGCTAATACAACCCTGGGTTGTATAAACAGAGGCATAGAATCAATATCACGTGAAGCATTAGTACCGCTTTATAAAACCCTAGTAAGACCACACCTGGAATACTGCAGCCAATTTTGGTCACCTTATCACAAAAAAGATGTTGAGAGCTTGGAAAAAATTCAGAGAAGAACAGCTAAGATGATCCAGGGCCTGGAGACTAAAACTTACAAAGAACGGCTGAATGACCTGGGTTTGGCTAGTCTAAAGAAAAGAAGAAATAAGGGAGACATGATAGCAGTACTGCAGTATCTGAGGGGCTGCCACAAGGCAGAGGGGGGCAGGTTGTTCACCAAAGCACCAGAGGGCAGGACGAGAAACAATGGTTGGAAACTGACCAAAGAGAGAAGCAACCTGGAACTAAGGAGAAATTTCTTAACAGTGAGGACAATCAACCAGTGGAATAACTGGCCTCCAGAAATCGTGGGTGCTCCATCACTGGAGATCTTTAAGAAGAGACTGGACATTCACCTGTCTGAGATGGTATAGGTTCTCCTGCTTGAGCAGGGGGCTGGACTAAAAGACCTCTAAGATCCCTTCCAGCTCTATTCTATTCTAAAACCTTGAAAGAAATCAAAATATGTTAAATCAGTGGCGGCCACTCTTTGGCTATGTTTATTCCCCTGTAAAACAAGACTATTTTCTTGCATTGTAACCTTTAAATGTGTGTGTGTGTGTGTTTGTGTGTGTGTGTGTGTGTGTGTGTGTGTGTGTCAGAAATTATGTATGTTTGTAGACTGGTAGTTTATAGTTTTCCCTCAGAGCTGTCCTGAGGCCATTTGACATGAAGGCAGCATATATAAATATAGCTTCTGCAAATGAATGAATAAATACATTTTTCCAAATGTGTAATAAGTCATCTCTCATGTATTTTGGAGGCTACCATCCTGAGGCTTGGGAAACACAGATATGGTTCTCCATCTCCCTATTAATTGCTTCCAACCTGCTGAGTTGAACAAAAGAAGGAGACGCCCCATTGAGATCCACAAAGACTGTGCATTTTCACCGCTCTACCCTGTATGACATGAAATAACTGAGTTACAGAGAGTCCTTGTGAGATAGTCATTAAGTGAGCTTTGTCCCATTTTTAAGATCTTTCTTGCCACAGTTCAGTGAATCCCTGCAGTTGTTAAGTGGCTAACATGGTTGTTAAGTGAATCTGACTTCCCCATTGATTTTGCTGGTCAGAAGGTTGCAAAAAGATGATCACAGGACCCTGGCAGGCTGAAAATGTCATAAATATGAGTCAGTTGCCAAGCCCCTGAATTTGGATGACCTGACCAGGGGGAGGCTGAACAACAACAACAATAATAATAATAATGTTAGAAGGGACCTTAGAGGTCTTCTGGTCCAACCCCCTGCTCAGGCAGGAAACCCTATACCATTTTGGACAAATGGCTGTCCAGTCTCTTCTTAAAAACTTCCAGTGTTGGAGCATTCACCACTTCTGGAGGCAGGTTGTTCCACTGGTTAATTGTTCTAACTATCAGGAAGTTTCTCCTTAGTTCTAGGTTGCTTCTCTCCTTGATTAGTTTCCATCCGTTGCTTCTTGTCCAGCTTTCAGGCACTTTGGAGAATAGCTTGACTCCCTCTTCTTTGTGGCAGCCCCTGAGATATTGGAACTCTGCTATCATGTCCCCCCTCATCCTTCTCTTCATTAAACTAGACATACCCAAGTCCAGCAACCGTTCCTTATATGTTTTAGCCTCCAGTCCCCTAATCCTCTTTGCTGCTCTTCTCTGTACTCTTTGTAATAGGAAAGATGAGGAGAAGAAGAATAGTAGTACAGCCTTACTAGATACTTTGACAATATTCTGGGAATTAGTTGTTTAGCAGAGTGATGGCATGGGGAAAAAAAAAACTATTCTAGTGTCTGGTGGTTCTGCTTCCTTTTCAGCCACAGAAACTACTGAGATGAAAAAAGTGTTTTGTCAATTTTAGTGTAAGCCTTTAGTCACTTTGTGCTACATAAATGGACAGGCAAGCAGAACCGTGTAGGCTCTATGCTTACACTGCTGCTTCAAAGTTTTGGAATGTTGTTTGTATATTCATGAAGACATTCGGGCCTATATTTATTAAGAAACAAGATATCTGTGGCCTGACATTGTTGGGGTAATGTGACAAATGGTGCAAGGTCTGAGGGACACAACTCATCAGGAGAGATTGGAGGAATGGAATATGTATAGTTCCTCCGATGTCAGATCATCATAGATTATTAACTCCAAGGTCACCTTCAGACCAACAATCAAGTAAGCAATACCCTAATCAAGAAATGGCCCAAGAGCCATTAGTAAACAGCCCAACCAAAAGATCCCTAAGACCCCTCCCATCCACACAGACTGGCAAGACACCAGACTATAAACTGACAGCAAACAACACTGCTTACGAGCACTGATGATGTTACCTAGTTGGGTAATGAAACATCTGCAAGAAAACAAGCAAGCTTAGAGAGCACCAAGGACCCCTCATTTCAACTGTGAGCTACAAATATTTTCCTTCATTGAATATGCACAGCCTGGAGGACAGAAGGAAAAGGGAGGATATGATTGAAACCTTTAAATATATTAAGGGGGTGAATAAGATCCTAGAAGGCAGTATTTTCAATATTAAGGGGAAAAAAAGCAAGAACACGGGGTTATCATCTCAAACTGACAAGAGGAAAATTCAAAAGTAATGTTAGAAAGTCTTACTTCCACAGAAAGAGTAGTGGAAGTTCAGAACCAACTTCCTGTGGAGATAGTGGGTCAATCACCATTAACTGAGTTTAAACATAGTTGGGATAAAACACATCCATCATCAACAATGGTTGGAAACTGATCAAGGAGAGAAGCAACCTGGAATTAAGGAGAAACTTCCTGACTGTGAGAACAATTAACCAGTGGAACAGCTTCCCCCCAGAAATCGTGGGCGCTCCATAACTGGAGATTTTTAAGAAGAGACTAGATAGTCACTTGTCTGAAATGGTATAGGTTCTCCTGCTCAAGCAGGGGGCTGGACTAGAAGACCTCCAAGGTTCCTTCCAGGTCTATTCTATTCTATTCTATTCTATTCTATTCTATTCTATTCTATTCTATTCTATTCTATTCTATATCTGATCAAAAAATTAAAAATTAAAAATCCCTCAAAAGGCAGTCTCAATGGACCACTAATTTTTTTCTGTTATCTGTTTCCTATGCTTCTATTAACAAAAAAGATGTTGAGACTCTAGAAAGAGTGCAGAGAAGAGCAACAGAGATGATTAGGGGGCTGCAGGCTAAAACTCATGAAGAACGGTTGCAGGAATTGGATATGTCTTGTTTAATGAAAAGAAGGACAAGCGGTGACATGATAGCAGTGTCCTAATATTTGAGGGGATACCACAAAGAAGAGGGAGTCAAGCTATGCTTCAAACCACCTGAAGGCAGGACAAGAAGCAACAGATGGAAACTAATCAAGGAGACAGAGAACCAACCTACAAATAAGGAGAAATTTCCTGACAGTGAGAATAATTAAACAGTGGAACAACGTGCCTCCAGAAGTTGTGGGTGCTCCAACGGAGACTTTTAAGAAGAGATTGGACAACCATTTGTCTGAAATACTATAGGGTTTCCTTCTTGAGCAGGGGGTTGGACTAGAAGACCTCCAAGGTCCCTTCCATCTTTGTTATTCTGTTATTCTCAATACTTGTACAGACTTGCATTGGACAGGAGAATGGTGCACACAAATGAGACAGTCATATATTTGTTTTTGCCCAATGACATGAAGCAAATCAGAAAGATAACACACTGATGAGGGAAGGACGAAAGACTTAGCAAACAGAATATTGATGAATTTGCCTTTTCCTGGTCATCTGGAAAGGTTGAGACACTTTTGCATCATATAGGGCAAACAAACAGGCTATTAACACAAAGAAGAATATTTCCAATCTGTCTGCAGGGAAAAAAGAAAAAGAACACGGTATAAGTAATTAGACGAAATGTAAATTCAAATGGGTTCTCGTCGTTGGTTGAAGCTTGGGCTGACATCTCCTTTCGGAGTGATGTTCCATTTATAAGAAGACGGACCCCGAGCAAAAATGAATGGGCAATGATAGCTTTTCTTCCGAATACGTTTCCTGTGCTTTTCAAGGGAGATGGAAATCTATCGCAGTTTAAATAGATGTTTTCCATATGTCTTGTGTGCAAGTGGAATTGAAGCCATTGCACAAAACATAGGAGGCACGGTCGTTTTTTTTAATGGGCTCTTTAATCTGCAGAGTTTAGGCATTATTTGGGATGAAGGGATTCTAAGAAATGAACATCTGGTATTAATAACTTCTGTACATGAAAAACTATAATGGAAGCCGAGCTCATTGTGGTTGGCAGATGTGTTGTTGCTAAACAAGAAAGCAAGGAAGAGAGATTTCACAATAATGCCGGCTCGATTAATCCCCAGCAAAACAGAACTTGATCTTCATTCAGCTTGCATAATGCATTGATTTGCAACAATAGCTTGCTCTGTATGTAGTCTTTTCATATTTAGCTGCATTTTGATAATGAATAGTCGTATACAAACAGGCTCCCCACTTCTCTCTTTTGCTGCCTTGGCTTTCAAATTAATTGCCACTTTATTCTGACTGCCAAAGCAGCTCTCCTCTCAACGGTCAATATCATTTTGGCGCTTAATGATTTACTGACAAAAGACAGGAGGAGCTGTGAAAATATTTGCCCTTTGTTTTTGTGGTTCTTTTGTTCCAAGGCAGGAATCCTAAGGCATCTGGCCAAGTTGTCTCTGTGGAAATTGCTGAACTACAAATCCAGAAGCAGTAATAGTAGCAATGGCAATAACACTTAGACCAGGGGTGTTAAACTCCCCACGTCACGTGACGTGTCGTGACATATCATGACTTTTTCCCAGCATTTGGGCAAATTTTGGGAGACAGTGGAGGACAGGAGGGCTGGTATTCTGTAGTCCATGGGGTTGCAAAGAATTGGACATGACTCAGTGACTGAACAACATCATCTTTCCATAGTCAAAACTATCTCAATGTGGGAAGCATTATCTAGTAAAGCTGCTAGAACCCAAACATATATACCAGTGGTGGCGAACCTAGGGCACGCATGCCAGAGGTGGCACTCGGAGCCCTCTCTGTGGGGCACACATGCTGTTGCCCTAGCCTCGCCTCTCCCTTGACCCCCTCCTCACCAGCAGCCCCCCTGGAGGAGAGTCGCCCCAGGGTGTGGCCCACGCGAAGCAGCGCAGCCAAGGACATGGCAGCCAGGCAGCGTAGACAAAGCTCTGCTCTCACGCCCCATCGTGATTCCCTCCCTAAATTAGCCATCATATCTCACATTATCCAATTAGTGTGAAGGTCAAATGTTTTCTTCCTCTTTCTTTCCCGGGCTTTACCCCCAACGCCCCTTCTGCTCTTTATTAATCCCATAGTTACCAGACAATTCTGCATATTGTCAAAAGCAAGAATGTACAATATTTGCAGCGTTGACATAGTTGATGCTGCAGGGTGCAGGCAGAGGGCGTGGCCGCCATGGCGCTCCTGGGCTGCCTGGGCGATCTGCGGTGGGCCCTGAAGGCGGTGAGTGGTCCTGTGGGCAGGTGGGGCGGGGGATGGGTTGGGGTGGAGCAGGGGCGGGGCAAGGGGTAGAATGGGGGCGGGGCCAGTTTTTGGGCACTCGGTCTCTAAAAGGTTCGCCATCAATGATATATACAGTAAGAGGCAAGAGCCCCATCAAAAGGGGATTAGCAAGACTACAGTTTAGATATTACATCCCCCCTCAGACAAGTGGATCCAAAATGTCTAACTAGAAAGAGAACAAAGTATGAAAAAAGTGAATAAATGAATCTTCCATAATTCATTGTAGAGCCGAGGTGGCGCAGCAGTTAGAGTGCAGTACTGCAGGCCACTTTAGGTGACTGTGTTCAGCAGGTCAGCAGTTCAAATCTCACCGGCTCAAGGTTGACTCAGCCTTCCATCCTTCCGGGGTAGATAAAATGAGGACCCAGATTGTTGGGGGAAATGTAAATATATATATACATTGCTTACTTGTGTACACCGCTTAGAGAGTGCTTGCACTTAAAGCGGTATATAAGTCTCATAAATAAATAAATAAATAAATAAATAAATAAATATAGTCTGCAGTCTCCTTGGCTTCCCAACATCTTTTTTTTTCTTTTAATATCCACATCATCCCTTCCATCGGGGTGGAATCAGGGCAACTGAATGGAGCTGAGCATTTACTGGCTGGATACCCTTCCTGATGCTTATGCAGAGTTCACAGTAGATATTTCCTTTTTGCTCCCAGAGAGAGAAATATCTGCTGCTAGCTAGGATCAAACTCACATCCTCTTAATTGTGAGGTGAGAATTCCACCTCTAGGCCACCCTGCCTCTCTGCCTTCCCAACGTCTGATGTTCAGAAAATTCTAAGGCCTGTTTTGGGAACTCCAGGACTTCTAACATGGTTGAAGATGGTCTAAGAGCAATTAGAGAGGGGGAAAAAAAACCGAGACAAAGATTCATCTCTGCAGTGTTTAGAACAGGGGTTCTCAACCTTGGCAACTTTAAGACTTGTGGACTTCAATTCCCAGAATTCCTCAGCCAGCTTGCTGGCTGAGGAATTCTGGGAGTTGAAGTCCACAAGTCTTAAAGTTGCCAAGGTTGAGAACCCCTAGTTTAGAAGCTTCCTCTGCTGCTTCACTGATAGATTTGTCATACTTAAAACACACTAACAAAAAGGCCGAGGCTATAATTACCTAATTAACATATGCAAATGGTACAACTTGCATAAACAGCAATCCTAAGGGAATTTCTATTAGAAGGATGAACTACATTGAGGGTGACAGCCTTTTTAGTGTCATTAGGGTAAACGAGGTGGTAATGGGCTGTGCAGATGATGGCAAAGTCAATAATTTATTTCTCCCTTCTCACTGGGATAGCTTTTTCAAACAGCCAGGAATCTTAATTGAAATGTAAATGCATGATAAATGAGAAAGGATGGCTGGTGAAAAGTGAAACTGGGGAAACGAAGAAAGAAGAGTATTCAAGAAGGATTTAAGAAGGAGGAGACAAGAAAACACACACACACACACACACACACACACACAAAAAAAAAAAACCCAGGACCAACTGAGAATAGGATCAAAGTTTAGAATAGCTTAGCTTGATCTAGCAGATGTGTGGCAATAACTGAAGAAGGCTAGAATCAGAAAACAAGATCAAAAGCTTTGTATGGTGACATTCAGGAATCAGATATCGCAACTCTCTCTCGACAGAAAAGTAGACATACTGTATGCAAGCATTGATCAAGGAGATGAATATGAGAAGGGAGACACAATGATCCAAAGCATGTGTGTCAAGGTGTCTATTTATTATTTATTAAGCATATGGCGATGTTACATTAGCCAGGAGACCACAATGCTAATGCAGAGTAGTAGTTTGCCAGCCTAAGATTGCTAGCTCCTCTTTGGTTCATAGGTCATGAAACATAGAATAGAGTAGGGAGGGATCTTGGAGGTCTTCTAGTCCAACCCCCTGCTCAAGCAGGAGTCCCTATACTATTTCACACAAATGGTTGTCCAGTCCAGTTGCTTCTCTCCTTCATTAGTTTTCAACCATTGTTTCTTGTCTTGCCTTTTGGTGCTTTGTAAACAGGTTTGACCCTGTCTTTCTAGGAGCCCCTCAAATATTGAAATAGTGCTATCATGTCACCCTGAATCCTTCTTTTCATTAGATTAGACATACCCAATTTCTGTAACCGTTCTTTGCATGCTTTATCCTCCAGCCCCCTAATCATTTTTCTTGCTCTTCTCTGCACTCTTTCCAGAGTCTCAACATCTTTTTTTGTATTGTGTTGAGCAGAATTGGATGCAGCATTCCAAGTATGATCTTACTAAGGCTTTGTATAGTGGTACTAGAAGTTCACATGATCTTGATTCTATTCCTCTATTAATACAGCCTAGAATTTGCATTGGCTTTTTGGGCTGCTACCACACTCTGTTGGCTCACATTTAAGTCCTCACTAGGACTCCAAGATCTCTGTTATCATTGCTGGCATTAAGCCACGTTTCACCAAGCCTATACCTATACAGTTGGTTTCTCTTGCCTAAGTGTAAAACTAGTGTAAAAAAATGTGAAGTTCACTTCCCAAAGTGTGCTACAGGAGGGTGAGCTAGCTCCACACCAGAAAGAAAGACAAGCATCTTTCTTGCAGCATCACCATGGGCCTCTCCCTCCACTGAAGCTGCCTTGCAAATGGGCATCATAACTGGGGAAGTCCAGCACCAGCAGGATTCTAACCATCCACACGAAGCGGCTTGGCTGCCCACTGAAGTGGTACCTATTTATCTATTTACATATAACATGCTTTCAAACTGCTAAGTGAGCAGCAGTGATAGGACTGGAGCAAATGCCATCTCTAGTACTATTAAGCCACTGAGCCTCTTCGTCAAGGTGTTGATAGCTGCTCAAAAGAATTTCTGCAAAGAAATACCAAGTTGCAGACTGAACAATGGGACGGTGTAAACTTCCATTTGGAAGTTGGACCATAAGAGTTGGACCATAAGAAAGTTGGACCGTAAGAAAGGCTGAGCGCAAAAGAATTGAGGCCTTTGAACTATGGTGCTGGAGAAGACTCCTGCGAGTCCCTTGGACTGCAAGGCGATCAAACCAGTCAGTCCTAGAAGAGATCAACCCTGACTGCTCTTTAGAAGGCCAGATCCTGAAGTTTAAACTCAAATACTTTGGCCACCTAATGAGAAGGAAGGACTCACTGGAAAAGGGCCTAATGCTGGGAAAGACTGAGGGCAATAGAAGAAGGGGACGACAGAGAATGAGATGGCTGGATGGAGTCACTGAAGCAGTAGGTGTGAACTTAAATGGACTCCAGAAGATGGTAGAGGACAGGAAGACCTGGAGGAACGTTGCCCATGGGGTCGCGAGGGTCGGACACGACTTCGCAATTAACAACAACAACAACAAAACTTCCAGGCATGTGTGGGTTTTCTTAGAGAAGATGAAAATCTTATTAAGCAACTGAAGGATCAAAGACAAACCCACATTAAGAGAATTTATGGGGTTTTAGTTGAATTGGACTCAGAAACGGAACTAATTAAAGATTGTATGATTAGATGGGCGCAGAACTTTGGTGAGCCAGTTTCATTGGACACCTGGGAAACTATTTGGGTGAGAAATGTCAAATTTACTCAAGCACAGAATTTAAGGGAGAATTTTTATAAAATGTTTTATAGATGGCACCTTGATCCACAAAAAATGTCTTACATGTACCCTGACGTGCAACCTAAATGCTGGAGATGTGGTTATAAGGAGGCTTCCTATTATCATATTTGGTGGTCATGCAGAGAGATAAAAGCATTTTGGATCAAAATATGGTGGAATATCCAGAGAATTTTTAGAAGGAGGGTAAAATTTACTCCGCAATTATTTTTGTTAGGTATTGTTACAGATTGTGATACAAAGGAGGTTGTATTGATGTTAAATTTGATCACAGCCGCGAGGCTGTTAGTTGGACAATATTGGAAGAAGGAATCTTTGCCTACATTGCAGGAATGGTTTTTTAAAGTAGCTTATCTGGCGGAAATGGCAAAGATTTCGGCTTTCTTAAAGCAACAAACGCAAGAGAAGTTTTTTGCTATCTGGGACAAATGGATAAAATTTATACAATTTAGATTGGGTATACAAAAATATCATATAGCTTTTTCATAAGTTTTATTTTTATATATATTATAGATATCTTTTTTATATATATAAACATAAAGTTTTTAATTTAATTTTTATTTATTTTTTATTTCTCAAGCCTATATTCTGCTCTGGGAAGCTCAGGGGGGGGGAAGGGAGGGTTTTTGGGAGGGGTGTGGGGTGGGGTTTTTTTTTTTTTTTTATATATGTATTGTTTAACTTTTTTTCTTTTGTATATGTTGTTTTTTGTTCTGTATTGTTCTTGTTTTTCTTGTAAAATTTATAAAACTTTTAATAAAAAAAAAAAAAAAAAAAAAAAACTTCCAGGCATGTATTAAGCCAACTGGAAGAGCTATCTTGCCCCAGTGTAATTGGCCCACCCCAGTTGCTTTGGCAGAAGGCTTGCTGTGCACTGCATCTGTCAAGGAATTTCAGCTGATGGGATTAAAAAGAGCCTTTTGTGCTGTGGCCCCGGCTCTTAGCAATAGTCTCCCACTGCAGGTGAGGTTTGACCTTCTCTTTTTAACCTTCCAGAAGGGCATTAAAATTAGATTCTGCCAGTGGACATGGATGCACACACCTTGTTAAGTGCTTGGAAAGAACTGGAATGCTTCTTAAGTGAGAAACAAAAAGTTTTCCAAAGAAAAAAAAACAACAATCACAAAAAAGTCCTGTTGGCTTTTGGAAAAAAGCACCTTTTCCAAAAGGAAATTTATCTTGTTCACATTTCATTTTGTCCTTCCCTTTGCAGCCTTTCTTTAATGATTTTATTCCACCATTTCTTCAATATTAATGTAAATCTTGTTGTCCATAATGGTGAGTTGGCCATGGTGAGTTGGCTGCAACGGGTTGGCTGTGATGAATTGTCCTAGACCAGACCCCAGGATATTGCAACTGTCAGAAATATGAACCGGTTGCCCAGTATCCCAATTTGTCATAAATGTGAAAAACGGCCATAAATCACTTTTTTTATTGCTGTTGTAATTTCAAAAGCCACTAAACAAATGGTTGTACGTTGAGAACTACCTGTACTAGGATGAGAAATTTTCAGGGAATGCAAAGCCAAAGATAGAAGAAGCACACTACAGCCAGGAAAGGATCTGTTTCTTTGCAAGAAATCAACAAGCATCCAGCTGGGCTCTCAAGAAACTTTACTTTTTAAGCAAAAAAAAAAAAAAAAAATGAAGATTACTGAGCTAAAAGAGATTATACAGGTAATGAACGTTTCAATGACAAAAAGGTTCTTCTTTTTCTCCCTTTCCATTCTATCCATGATTGCACGACAGCTTCATAACATCCGAAGTATTCATTACAAATGTCAATATAAGAGCACATTAACTAGATAAAGTGGATAAAAGAGAGAAAGCAAATAATGAGCTTTTGAGAGGAATTGAAAAATCCTGCCTGGGTTTATACAACCTGTTTAATTTGAGTTAACCGAACACAATGCCTGTTTTACATACCGTATTTTCCAGCATATAAGACGACTTTCTAAACTATGAAAATCTTCTCAAAAGTCGGAGGTCGTCTTATACACCGAGTTGTCTTATCCGCCAGAAAATACGGTAATATGCTTTTGTTTCTACCTTCTGCTTTTATTTTTGGAGACTGCGTGTAATCCTGACCAGGACTAGGTTTTTAGAAGTATTTCTCATCTGAATTTCCAGGTTGTGAAATGAAGAGAAAAAAAAAACTGTTAAAAACCCTAGGATCCAGCCTTGGTCCTGTACACACTAGCAGGTTTTTTTATGGATGAAGAAGTGAAGGAAATGCTTATCAAATTTGCAGATAACATAAAATTGGATGGAATAGCTAACATCCTAGAAGACAGACTGAAATTTTCAGATGACTTGATAAATGGATAGGAAGAAACGTAAAGAGACTAGACCAGAGATTTAGAATGGGGGATAATGATCAGGTAATGGAAAAGATCTTGGAATACCAGTTGACTACAAATTAAAGGTAGTGGAGGTACTGGAGGTAGTGACAGATTTTATCTTCCTGGGCTCCAAGATCACCTCAGATGGGGACTGCAGCCAAGAAATTAAAAGACGCTTGCTCCTGGGAAGGAAAGCTATGGCAAATCTAGACAGCATACTAAAAAGCAGAGACATCACCCTGCCAGCAAAAGTACATATAGTCAAGGCCATGGTCTTCCCAGTTGCAATGTATGGCTGGACCATAAGAAAGGCTGAGCGTCAAAGAATTGAGGCCTTTGAACTATGGTACAGGAGAAGACTCCTGCACTTGATGACCTCCAAGGTCCCTTCCATCATCATCATCATCATCATCATCATCATCATCATCATCATCATCATCATTATTATTATTATTATTATTATTATTATTATTATTATTATAGTCCCCTGGACTGCAAGGCGATCAAACCTGTCAGTCCTAGAGGAGATCAACCCTGACTGCTCTTTAGAAGGCCAGATCCTGAAGTTGAAACTCAAGTACTTTGGCCACCTAATGAGAAGGAAGGACTCAGAGATGCTGTGAAAGATGGAGGGCAATAGAAGAAGGGGACGACAGAGAATGAGGTGGTTGGATGGAGTCACTGAAGCAGTAGGCATGAGCTTAAATGGACTCCAGAAGATGGTAGAGGACAGGAAGGCCTGGAGGAATGTTGTCCATGGGGTCGTGATGGGTCGGACATGACTTCGCAACTAACAACAACAAATTAAATATAAGCCAGCAGCATGATGTGGCTGCAGAGAACCAACAAATGCAATTTTAGACCTGATCATCATAATTATAATTTTCAGGTCTTGCGAAGCCTGTTCCATTTGATTCTACTTTGGTCAGACTCAGACTTGAGTACTATGTTCCTTTCCAGAAACCCCTTTATAAGAGGGGTTCAGATGAACTGCAAGAATTTCAGGCCACACCATCTAGGATGGTCAAGAAATTGGAAGATAAGGCTTATGAAAAGAGCTCGAGGGGGCTGGTCAAATTTCGCCTTGAGAAAGGAAGACTTATGAGAGCACTCTTCAGATTTCTGAAACAAGCATGACCTGCTTCGTAACATTCTCCTAAATATGGAAAGCTGACCTTGGAGAGAAAAGAACTCATGACCAATAGTAGAGCATGAACTTATTGCCTTGATGCTCTTCAGTATAAAAGGGAGATGTGAGGAAACCCTGTTGTGCTTTCAATTATGTGTTATTAAAGTCACCCTCAGTACTATTCTAGCATTGCTTGTGGTATCTGTTTCCTGACTTAGATGACCTTGAATCCCCAATAGAAGAGTTCTGGACATGTTCTAGCACAGGATGGAGAATCATCTTTGGGGATACTTTTATTTGAATTTCCCCACCAACCAGTCAGTTGAGCTAGATGGCCTCAATAGCCATCTTTTGTTTTCATGACAACAAACCCTGACATTGTGGAGTCCTTGGTGCGTCATTGTTTGCTTGCAGATGTTTCATTACCCAATTAGGTCACATGACAGAGGCTGGTGATGTTACCTAGTTGGATAATGAAATATCTGGAATCAAGCAACCAAGATTCAAAGGGTGACATGTTTAGGAGTCATAGTCCTGAGTGCCCCTATCACCACTGGGACAATTTTGACATTTCCTTTCAATATCCTGTCTAGTACTTCATGTCCAGCTTCTCATACTCCTTTTTGATGTTTCTGGCACTTAGCATGGCTACATCTATATGTCTGCTCTCTGTCTCTGTCTTTATCTCTTTCCATCCATCCATCCATCCATCCATATATCCATCTATCCATCGTTGTCTGTTTGTCTGTCTCTCTCTCTCTTTACATACATACATACATACATACATCATTGTCTGTTTCTCTCTCTCTCTCTCTCTTTGCCTGTCTGTCTCTCTCTCTCTTTCTATCTCTCCCTCCCTCCCTCCCTCCCTCCCTTCCTCCCTCCATATATCCATCCATACATCATTGTCTGTTTCTCTCTCTCTCTCTCCATCCATACATCCATACATCAACATCTGTCTGTCTCTCTCTTTGCATCCATCCATCCATATATTCATCCATCCATCCATCCATCTATATATCCATCCATACATCATCATCTGTCTGTCTGTCTGTCATTGCTTCATTGCTACCTATTCAAAAAGTCATTGAGGGGTCTTTGGTGCTCTCTGAACTTGCTTGTTTTCTTGCAGATGTTTCATTACCCAGGATAGATAACATCATCACTGCTGGTCTAGAACTGATGATGTTATCTAGTTTGGGTAATGAAACATCTGCAAGAAAACAAGCAAGCTCAGAGAGCACCAAGGACCCCTCATTTCAAGGACCCTAGTCCAAGATGAAAATCTTTTTAAGCAAGTAAAGGATCAAAGACAAACTCACATTAAGAGAATTTATGGGGTGCTAGTGGAACTGGATTCAGAATCAGAATTAATTAAAGACTGTATGATTAAATGGGCGCAGAATTTTGGTGAACCAGTTCTACTGGATACCTGGGAAACTATCTGGGTGAGAAATGTTAAGTTTACACAAGCCCAGAATTTAAGGGAGAATTTTTATAAAATGTTTTACAGATGGCACCTTGATCCACAAAAGATGTCTCTCATGTATCCTGACTTACAGCCTAAATGTTGGAGATGTGGCTGCCTGGATGCCACTTATTATCGTATTTGGTGGTCGTGTAAAAATATAAAAGCTTTTTGGATTAAGATATGGTGGAACATTCAGAGAATTTTTAGAAAGAGGGTAAAATTTACTCCACAATTGTTTTTGCTTGGTATTGTTACTGATTGTGATTATAAAAGTGATTTTAAAGTACCATTATGGGCTATACCTTGGCATGCGATAGAAGGAATAAAAAGAGGTGCTAAAATGGATATGGTGTCTTAATTACTTAGATGGGATGGACAAAACTGGCAGTTAAAATCACGGTAAAATTTACTCCACAATTGTTTTTGCTTGGTATTGTTACTGATTGTGATGCTAAGGAGGTTATATTGATGTTGAATTTGATTACAGCCGCAAGGCTGTTAGTAGGTCAACTTATTATCATATTTGGAAAAATATAAAAGATTAGGGTGGAATCAGAGAATTTGAAAGAGGGTAAAATTTACTCCACAATTGTTTTTGCTTGGTACTTTGTGATGCTAAGGAGGTTATATTGATGTTGAATTTGATTACAGCCGCAAGGCTGTTAGTAGGTCAATACTGGAAGAAGGAATCTTTGCCTACTTTGCAAGAGAAATATCTTACTTGGCGGAAATGGCAAAGATTTCGGCTTTCTTAAAAGAGCAAACGCAAGAGAAATTTTTTGCTGTATGGGAGAAATGGATAAATTTTATAAAATTTAAATTGGATATGAAAAAATATCATTTAGCTTTTTTATAACTTGTATAAAAACTCTACTTTTTCTTTTTCTTTTCTTTGCTTTTCTTTTTTAAATACTTTTTCTTTTTAAGGTTTATAACTCTTTTTTCATATATATTTTATTCTTAATTATCTTATAATTTTGTTAATTTCTTTTAATTAAGCCTATATTCTGCTCTGGGAAGCTCCGGGGGGAGGGAGGGGGTAGTTTGGGAGGGGTTGGGGGAGGGTTGTATTGTTTTTTTTTTGTTTGTTATTGTTTTTTTTTCTGTCTTTGCAAAAGTTTTTAAAATTTTTCAATAAAAAAAGGACCCCTCATTTCAACCCTAAGCTACAAATATTCTCCTTTATTGGTATCGTTTGTCATTGTTGGCGTGCTTCGTATCTTGATTCAATCCATGGAGTAAATATATGGCACAACTGGCAGATCTCCTCCTCACATTCACAAGTCACATTCAAAGATAATTGAAGGGTTTATTGAGTGAAAGATGCCATGTGAAATAAAAATGGCATTAAAAACATAAAACACTCCCTTCAAAAAATACACACATAGAAGAACATCCAATTCCAATTCTTTGAATCAATCTGCAAAGCTATCCAAATAACATTTTTCTCTTTTGGCAGTCCTTCCTAAGTGATTATTATTAAAGAGGATCCACAGAATTGCATGTAAAAGGCTGATGGTTTGTCTGGAATTTTTCCCAATAAAACATCTCTCCTGAGTGTCAGGAAGTGCTTCCTCTTTCAGAAGCACACCAACTGCCCAAATTGCTATTAGAAAAAGAGTTTGGAAAACAAAGAGAAAAGATTTCTGTTGTCAATGTATTGGGGGTACATCTCACCTCACCAGTTGCCTTAGAGAGAATGGTTTGACTTCAACATAGTGTCATAATCCTTTCATTTAGAGGAAGAACTTTTCCAACATCTAAGAAAATTCATCAGGCCCCAAAAATCAAGAAAGGCAAGTTGTGATTGTTCCCAACAGATTTCTTGATTGTTCCTCACCTAAAGATGGAATCTTGCCAAACTAAAGCAGACTAACCATCCCTATAGAGCAGGCATGTCAAACTCGCAATGTCACATGATGTCGCGCAACATATCAGAACTGTTCCCCCATTGCCAGCAATGGGGTGGGCACATTTGTGGCGTGATGCATCCGGCCCGCAGGCCGGCAGTTTGACATGCCTGCTGTAAAGCATACACTCTGGGAATTATTAGGGAGGAACTGTCTTCTCCCTCTTTCTCTCACACAAATGATCTGAATTGAGTTGTTCATAGGAGTCCACCTTTGTGCCAAGTGAAGCAAATGGACATCCATGAGTTTTCCTCCTACTGGTTTAAAAATCTGACCATACCTCCAAATATAGATATCTAGTTATAGCCCATAAGTGGAGGCATGGCAAATTGGGCACAGAGCGGGGTGAGGCAGGGAGGCAGGTGTTTTTGGCACTCAGTCTCTAAGAGGTTCACCATCACTGCCCTATACCATTTTGGACAAATGGCTGTCCAGTCTCTTCTTAAAAACTTCCAGTGTTGGAGCATTCACCGCTTCTGGAGGCAGGCTGTTCCACTGGTTAATTATTCTAACTGTCAGGAAGTTTCTCCTTAGTTCTAGGGTTGCTTCTCTCCTTGATTAGTTTCCATCTGTTGCTTCTTGTCCTGCCTTCAGGTGCTTTGGAGAATAGCTTGACTCCCTCTTCTTTATGGCAGCCCCTGAGATATTGGAAGACTGCTATCATGTTCCCCCTCGTCCTTCTCTTCATTAAACTAGACATATCCAATTCCAGCAACCGTTCCTCATATGTTTTAGCCTCCAGTCCCCTAATCATCTTTGTTGCTCTTCTCTGCACTCTTTCTAGAGTCTCAGCATCTTTTTTACATTTTGGTGACCAAAACTGGATGCAGTATTCCAAGTGTGGCCTTACCAAGGCATTGTAAAGTGGTATTAATACTTCACGTGATCTTGATTCTACTAAAAGATACAACAGCAGCACACAAAATCCATGGCAGAAATTTCCTCCTGGCGTTTCTCGCAATTCACTTGGGAAGCCAAGAACATTTGTCAGTGAAAGACAGAACACTCACACATTCAGGACGGCCTAAAATCGCAGTAGTGGTAACTGCACACGTTGTCAATGAAAAACTCTCTGAAATTCTTTTTCCTCTGAAAGAAATTTGAAAAGCCAATTCTATTTTACCAGATCAAATGAGAACTGAAAGGTGGGGAGGAAATGTTCAGGAGAATTTTCCTGCCTGAATTTCCTTAAGTGAAATTAATTATAAAAAGAGATTTACACATCAACTGTGAAATGGCCTTGGAATTGCTTTTTAAAAAAGGATAGTTCTTTTCCAGAAAAGAAAGTGCTTTTTAAATTGTGTTTTGTGTTGACATAATTTCAGTTACAGAATAACAGAAAAATAGAGTTGGATGGGACCTTGGAGGTCTTCTAGTCCAACCTCCTGCTCAAGCAGGAAACCCTATAATATTTCAGACAAATAGCTGTCCAGTCTCTTCAACACCTCAAGCATTGGAGTATTCACAACTTCTGGAGGCAGGTTGTTCCCCTGGTTAATTATTCTGTCAATAAATTTCTCCTTAGTTCTAGGTTGGATTTATGTTTAATGAGTTTCCATCCATTGTTTCTTGTCCTGCCTTCAGGTGCATTATTCATTACTATTAATTAATTTTATTTATTAATATACATTATTAAGGTAATTATTGGAAATCCAGAGTCAAAGACATGTTGGCATCTCATAATAGAATAGAATAGAATAGAATAGAATAGAATAGAATAGAATAGGAAGGGACCTTGGAGGTCTTCTAGTCCAGCCCCCTGCTCAAGCAGGAGAACCTATACCATTTCAGACAAGCGACTGTCTAGTTTCTTCTTAAAAACTTCCAGTGGTGGAGCGCCCATGATTTCTTCAGATGACCTAGTAAAAATATTGCCTCTATATGTGTTTTAAGATACTAAAAATGGGAAGATTTGCCTTAGTCCTCCAACTGATGGAAACCAATGGATAAATTTTCTTCTTTCAAATAGGGTAGAGAATTTTGAAAGATCATTTTGTAGCATCATAGTGGGTGGAATGTAAGAGCAGTGACAGAAATGTTCTAGAATGTGGAGACAGAACCAAGTTACTGTTAATGACAGTTGGGGGGGGGGGGAAAAGACAGCAAAAGAGAAGAAGCAAAAGAGATCGGAAGGGTAAAAACAACCGGGAAAGAGTTAGAGAGAAACCTCAAAGCAACACCACAGAACTGGTAGGATAGATGGGAAAAGTCTGAAATACAGACTCACATTCACTCAGAGATATCGTTAAACCTATTTCCAACAGTAGTTTATCATTTGTGTTGTATCTTTCTGTGTTCATGGTTAGGATCCTGGTGGACTCATGAGAACAAGGGATGTCTTGATTATCTTTCCTAAAGTATAAATGGGAGCTGTCTGTTTCACAATCTTTCTTTTTTATGCCACAATAAAACTCCTGAGCACCTGAGCTGGCACGGAGCTGGAAAGACCGTGTCTTTTCTTGGTTCAAATTTGTAATTTTTGTTTGATGAATAAAATAAATAAACAGCCCCTGAATTTGAAAGAATAATATCCAATACCTTTGCAAACAGGTCTTTTTTTTTTGCCCTCAGATAATAATAAGAATCATGAGTACTACAGACAGAGCAAAAGGGAATTATTAAAAGGGTGGTCAAGCCTTTATATAGGGTACATAAGCAAATAACTCATACATTTGATATATAGGATACATCAGAAAATGACACTTCAAACAATAAAAGGCATTAATGTGCTTTGTTAAAGGTGAGAGAAGATAAAAAAAACATATTCTGTTAAAATATAGAGTAGAATAAATAGAATTCTTTATTGGCCAAGTGTGATAGACACACAAGGGATTTGTCTCTGGTTCATAAGCTCTTAGTGTACATGCAAAACAACAAAGTAATAATAAACATAATAACAAAGGATAATAAACATAATAGTAATAGAGAAGATAGTGGAACAGATGAGAAGATAAAAATAATATAGCTATACTACCTGGGTAATATACCCAGACATAAGACAATATATGACATCTCTTCATTTCCCAACCAGTTTGCTGTTTAAAACCCTTGCAACTTTAATCAAGGATTTCAAAATGCTGCCCTATTGTTTGGTTGCTGAAACGGTTAGCTTTTGCACGTCATAGAAAATGGTTTGGGCTCAAAAACATGCTTTCCTGATCTTCAAAATGAGGCACGGTTGCCATGTTCAAATGCTAATATCACCTTTATTTAAATGCTAATAATAAAGCCTAAAAATAACAGGAACATAGCAGGATCTCAAGTTTCCTATAAAAGGTTTGGATCCCCTTTGTTCCCTAGTTGATTTTTGTAATTCAGATATGAGTTCAGAGCAGGGCGTCAGCTAGATTTGAACTAGAGCAGGCATGTCAAATTGCCGGCCCACGGGAGAGATATATTATGCCGAAACCACACCCACCCCGTTGCCAGCAATGGGGGAAAAGTCACAATACATCACGTGTCATCACGTGATGTCGCGAGTTTGACATGCCTGATCTAGATAGTCATGATTTACCGTATTTTTCCGTGTATAAGACGCACCCTTGTATAAGACGCTCTGGCATGCGAGTTCCAAGCTTTCAGCAAACAAAGTCAGCGCTGGGAGCAACCGCCTCCCCAGCGCTCTAAATAGATGCCTCCCAGCCAGCCCCACCCTCCACCCACCTAACCAGGATCCAGCATGATGAGCATGCATAGTCAGTTCACAGCAGCATCCTCCCAACCCTGGTAAACAAACCGGCGTGAGCACCGGCATGACAGCAAAGCAAGGAAAGCAAAGGCAGGTTTTAAACTCCCCGCCATTTCTCCATGCTGACCAGCTGTTCGGCATTGCGCCAAACAGCTGAGCTGGCAAATCTGGAAGTTCGGCCAGCCGCTATTATCAAGCAGGATGGCCTCACAGTTGCGTTCCACAGGGTCCCCGGCCACCATACAGATATGAAAGAAAGGGCTGTTGCTGACATCCATGCTGCTTGTCCCTTCCGCTGCCTCCGGATGCCGCCATCCGACGATCTTGGCCCCTCCTCCCTCCCGTTAGTGGCAAGCCCACAGGGGCTTGACACCTGCACCAGGCAGCATGGAAATAGCATGTAAAGAACCCACACAGGCATACCCTGGGCTGCAGAGGTTAACATTATTTTTTTCGTGTATAACATGCTGCACTTGTATAAGACACACCTGATTTTTGAACAGGGTGTTTGCAGGAAAAAATAGCGTCTTATACATGGGAAAATATGGTATCTCATTTTCATAGGATGACTTCAAGTCTCCCATTATGTCTCGTATTATCATCTAGAACAGTGGTTCTCAACCTGTGGGTCGGGACCCCATTTGGGGTCGAATGGCCATTTCATGGGGGTCGCCAAACAACACAGTC
Organism: Crotalus tigris; assembly: GCF_016545835.1. NCBI lineage: Eukaryota > Metazoa > Chordata > Lepidosauria > Squamata > Viperidae > Crotalus > Crotalus tigris. Next base: position 67,866 of record NW_024098351.1, read on the forward strand.
TGCCATTTTTCCCCCCTTTTCCTTTTGAAAGCCAATAGAATAGACTCTCTTGAATAGAGTCTAATTCTATTGGCTTTCAAAAGCCAATAGGAATTGTCCAGGCTGTCTCTGCCCTGCTGAGCCTGCCAAAAGTCCCATTCTGCAAACGGTGCTGCACCAGTTGAGTAGTCCTCGACTTACAACCAGTTGAGTAGTCCTCGACTTACGACTGGTTGGGGGGGGTCACGGCATTAAAAAGGTTGAGAACCACTGATCTAGAAGACCATTATATACAGAATCAACTTTCATAGTGCGTTCTATTGTTAATATGATCACAATTCAGGGCTTATTTGTGATTTTTCCATTGCTATGTTTACACAACCTTCTTAACCATCAGTTATAGATGGTTAATCACCCTTGGCTTGATTAAGTTTGTTCAGAATAATTCAGAATAGAGTTGGAGGTCTTCTAGTCCAATCACTTGCTCAAGCAGAAGACCCTATAGGTGGTTGTCCAGTCTTTTCTGAAAAACCTAGTTAATTGTCCTCACTGTTAGGAAGTTTCTCCTTAATTCCAGGTTGCTTTTCTCCTTGATTAATTTCCATCCATTGTTTCTTATCCTGCCCTATGGTGCTTTGGAAAATAAGTTGCCCCCCTCTTCTTTGTGTCAGCCGCTCAAATACTGTTATCATGTTACCCCTAGACTGGTTGTACCCAATTCCTGCAACCATTCTTCATGTGTTTTAGTCTCCAGGCTCTTAATCATCTTAGTTGCTCTTCTTTGCACTTTTTCCAAAGTCTCAACATCTTTTTGTAATGGATGCAGTATTCCAGGTTGGTCTTATTAAAGATTTATAAAGTGGTACTAATACTTCATCTTATTTTGATTCTATGCCTCTATTTATACAACCAGTGTATTAACTCTTTTGGCTGCTGCCATACACTGTTGGCTCGTGTTTAAGTGATTGTCCACAAGGACTCCAAGCTCCCTCTCACAATTACTGTGTTTAAACCAGGTTTCACCAAATCTGTACTTGTACCTTCAAATATTGGAAGACCTAGTCCTTCTCTTTGTTATACTAAACCAGGGGTAGGCAACCATGCCTCTTTTATGACTTGTGAACTCCAATAACCAGAATTCCTGAGCCAGCCGTGCTGAGGGGAAATGGAGAGGTTTCCAAGCTGAGCCATGCTGACTCAGGAATTCTGGGAGTTGAAGTCCACAAGTCATGAAAGAGCCAAGGTTTCCCTACCCTTGGACTAGACCAGGGATCTTCAAACTTGGCCCTTTTATGACTTGTGGACTCAGAATTCCTGAACCGGCCATGCTGACTCAGGAATTCCAGGAGTTGAAATCCACAAGTCATAAAAGGGCCACATTTGAAGACCCTTGGACTAGATAAATCCCTCAAAACTGATATGCTACATGTGTAGTTGATCTTTTTTCTTTCTTTAGGAAAAAGGAAAGAGGAAGTGATGTCATTTCTCTTCTGGCTCAGCCTTTGGTGCATTATCAGAGAAGCCACTGTCACATCCCCAGTTTTGCTGAACTGTTCAGTTGCAAAGGTGAGTGAAAGGATGAGGAAGATGCTGATTTTGCCAGATGAATTGGCCTGCTGCAAACTGAAGCTAAGAACAGGGGGACAGCAAACTTCTCCTCTGTGAAGTCATTTCACCCTTGTCTAGATTCCTTTTTTACTGAGTCTACTGGGTGACAGAACAATCAGCTGTCTCCTTTTAGTGAAGACAAGATTCATGATTCCCATATTATATCTGCAGAGTCTGATTTTTGAACTGTAGGGGCAGAAAAATACTGACCCAGTATAATGGGATCCCTGAAAAGGATAATTAACATTTTCCCTGGCCAATATAAGACACTACAAAAGAAGACATTGATTCAATTGTTAATATTATCCACCTGATTCTAGATCTTTAGCCATAAAAATTTGCTTTGTTCTTTGGATCAATACTGCCTCAAAATATGGGAATTGAGGTTTGTTTTATTCACATTGGTTTCTATTGTTTCATTAGATATTTTTTTTAAAAAAATAGAAATAATAAGATTATCTATTCAAATCTTCTTCTTGTGCCATATCCGTTATCGGACGTTGGCGATCATGTTGGCGATCCTGTTTTTATCAGCAGCTGCACCAAAAAGTGCTACTGAGTTTTGTCCAAACCAGTCCCTTAGATTTTGAAGCCACAATGTTCTTCTTCTGCCTGGACCTCGTTTGCCTTCAATCTTTTCCCTGGAGGATTAAATGGAGTATACCGTATTTTTCTGGGTGTCGCATCACATGTCTGAAATATTCTAATTTTCATTTTTTAATTGTTTTGATGATTTCCCTTGGCTTTCCCAGGCGGCTGTTCACCTCCTCATTTCTGATCTTGTCAACCCAGCTTCTACGTAACAGCCGCCTGTAAATCCACATTTCAAATGCTTCTGGTCTCTTCAGGTGGCCTTCTGTCAGAGACCAAATCTCTACTCCATAGAGCAGGATAGAAAAAATATAGCATCTGACAAGCCTGATTTTCAGTCTTAGGCTTATGTCGTGACTGCAGAAGACCTTTTTCAAAAGGCTTTTTGGATAATAATATTGAATATTGGTTTTTAACTAACCCGATTTCTGTTAGTTTTCAATATTTAATGTTTTAACATTTGCCCTTTGGTGATATCACTTGACAGAGATATGTGGCATATAAAATTAATAACTGCATAAAATAAAATATTAAAAAATGAATGTTTAAAACTGTATGTCCCTCATAGGTTTCTGAATGAAATATGTGCAGTTTCTTTTTTTATTATTTACACTTTTCGTGTTTTGTTTTCTTGACCATTATATTAGAAAAAATACAAACTAAATATTTTTTTAAAACAAACAAACAAACAAAAGAGGCATACTGTAAATCAAATAATTGCAGAGAGCTATTAAAACTTTGAGGGAGGAAAATAACAACAGGGTAATTAATTAAGAATGGTTGCAGGAAATGGGTATGTCTAGTCTAGTGAAAAGAAGGACTAGGACAGTGGTTCTCAACCTTTCTAATGCCGCCACCCCATAATACAGTTTCTCATGTTGTGGTGACCCCCAACCACTTACACATCACCGGGTGCCAGGGGCGTGGCCAAAGAAAAGGGGAAAAAATGGCGGACAGCCTTGTTTGATGACCCCCGTGAAATGGACGTTCGACCCCAAATGGGGTCCCGACCCACAGGTTGAGAACCACTGGACTAGGAGGGACATGATAGCAGTGTTACAATATTTAAGGGGCTCAAGAAAGGGGTCAAACTATTTTCCAAAGCACCAGAAGGCAAGACAAGAAACAATGGATGGAAACTAATCCAGGAGAGAAGCAACCTAGAACTAAGGAGACATTTCCTAACAGTTAGAACAATCAACCAGTGGAACAGCTTGCCTTCAGAAGTTGTGGGTGCTCCATCACTGGAGGTTCAAAAAGAGACTGGACAGCTGTTTGTTTGAAATGGTATAGGGTCTCCTGCTTGAGCAGCGGTTGGACTAGAAGACCTTCAAGGTCCCTCCCACCTCTGTAATTCTATGTTCTAATTTTCTCATTCAGCCGTTCGTCATTGCCAATCCAAATTTGATTTTTTTCCCGCTACTTCTCTCTCTCTCTCTTTCTCCCTTTAGGAAAACATACATCTTCCTACAGATGACAAGACCGATTTGGGGAAAAAGCAGCATTTCAGAAGTGGCCTTTTTAACAAGAGCGAACTGAATTCATCCTTCTCCCCAATGTTTACCTGGAATGCTTCCCATTCTGTGAGCTCTGAATGTGACTGTATCATGGACTTGTTAGCCTGTTTGTTGAGAGACCGTATTCTAGCTGGGTTCATGGTCTTCATCTTCATTTTGGGCCTGTTGGGAAACCTAATCCTCTTCTTTTTTCTTCTCTTCCACTTCAAGAGGAATTTGTGGAACACCTGCATTTGGAATTTAGCCATTGGTAGCTTTGGGGTCCTTATCTTTCTGTGCAGCATTTGCCTTTTAGCGTTCAGTAACTATATTTGGGAGAACTCCAGCGATGCCCTGGTGAAATTGCTGCTACCCTTGGCATACCTCTTGCTGGTCATGCAGGGTTATATCGTTCATTTTTTCACATCCATCGGGGTGGATTGGTGTTTTGCCCTTCTTTCCCCCAATTGGCATCAGTGCCAACTCTCAACCCATCTGTCCTATGCCATACCTGCCATTTTGTCTGTCCTTTTCTGGCATCTAGCTTGCCAGCTCTTATTCTGCTTCAGCTTGAGGATTGACCCTCACACCGTCGTTGTTGTCTTCCTCATGATTTTTATTCCCATTATGGTCATCTCCTCTCAAACCCTGATTATGAGGATTTGGTGCACTCTGCACCAGCAAGGGAAAATCTCTCTACAAATTGTCCTGGGCATCTTATTTTCACTGGTCACTTGGGGACCCATATACTTATTTCTTACGCCAGGTGACCATTTTGCCCTCATCTCAGTATTTGCCTTTGTGCTCACATCCGTTAGCAGCACCATCAACCCCGTATTTTATATTCTTATTGGTAAAGTACTTCTTCCTGATGCCAGAAGCAAAAGATTTCATTTCAGGAAGGAGAGATCCGCTAAGCCATTGAGACTTTGATCATATTTGGGCCACAAAAGAAGAAATGCAAAGAACTGAATCCGATACTTGATGGGAGACTGTGTTTTGTTTGCTTGGTTTCCTTTTGTGAACAAACACAAGCAAGTCTATGCTGGATATAATAAAATCTTAAGTGTTGAATCAATGCCCAATTGAATAAAGCTTATACTTTTAAACTGCTTCCTTTCATATCAGTGTTTTGCTTATTTTAAAATGTTCCTGAAAGATAAGAGGATTGGTTTTGTAAATGGGCAAGTTTCTAAAAAATTGATCTCCAAGAGAAAGAGGGGAAAAAAAACCAATCCCTTTCTCCACCTAACAAAGATGAAGTGTGAAAAACATCAGAAATTACTTATGGGAAAACCAAAAAGGATCAGAAAGTTCCAGAGTATGAAAGTAGAAAAGAAAATATGTGTATTTGTCAGTATGGGATAGGGGGGAACTCTTCAAATTACCAGCAGTTGTACATGTGAATTAAAGTTATTGTCATGGTTATGACAGATGAAACTCTTCATAGAACTTTGAGGCATTGTTTACCTAAAAGAATCTTTTATTTGAGTAGCATAATATTGGCACTGCATAATTGAACACAAAAACTGAATTCCCCTCCCCTGGGCACATAGTATCAAAGCACAATTCTCGCCTCCAATTAACAGTCATAAATCACATTCTCCAATTAGCTTGAAGCACAGGCTTCCTCTCCAGTTCTCCAGCCCGCCTATTCCAGCTCTGGTTACAATAACCTTGTTTCTCATGCTAGGTTTAGTGTTGTTATGTCTAGCTAGATTCTCATTCACATCCCTCCTCCTCCCAGCATGATCTAACTCTAATAGAAAAAGGGAAAAAGATGGCTACATTTCTATCTGTTGTCAATGCTAAACATCCAATGTTAGCAGTGCTAACAGTTATGAAAACTCAGAGCAGAACCTCAAACCAGTTTAAACCAATGTTCTGCTACCTCCATAAAGTCTCACAGCGAGCTGTGAGTAATCCCCTTTCACTTCTCAATGGCTTTGAACATTGAATGTGGAGGTGAGCATGAAGTTGCCAACCAGCTTGAGTGAAATGGAAAAAAGTCTTGCACACTGCTTGGTAAACTTTCAAATGCACTAATCTTATTTAATGTTACTGTAGGCAGAATGCCTAATTCAGGAGTGAGTGGAGAAGCTGGAAAGAGGACTTCAAAGGGTTTAGGAGCCTGCATGGCACAGTGGTTAGAATGCAATATTGCAGGATAATTCTGCTCACTGCCAGGAGTTCGATCCTGACTGACTCAGCCTTCCATCCTTCCGAGGTCAGTAAAATGAGGACCGAAATTGATGGGGGCACAATGCTGATTATCTGAAGTGTTGATACCACTTTACAATGCCTTGGTAAGGCCAAACTCGGAATACTGCATCCAGTTTTGGTCACCAAGATGTAAAAAAGATGTTGGGGACTGGAGGCTAAAACATATAAGGAACAGTTGCTGGAATTGGGTGTGTCTAGTTTAATGAAGAGAAGAATGAGGGGAGGCATGATAGCAGTGTTCCAATATCTCAGGGGCTGCCCCAAAGAAGAGGGAGTCAAGCTATTTTCCAAAGGGCCTGAAGGCAGGACAAGAAGCAACAGATGGAAACTAATCAAGGAGAGAAGCAACCTAGAACTAAGGAGAAACTTCCTGACAGTTAGCACAATTAACCAATGGAACAACCTGCCTCCAGAAGCGGTGAATGCTCCAACACTGGAAGTTTTTAAGAAGAGACTGGACAGCCATTTGTCTGAAATGGTATAGGGTTTCCTGCCTGAGCAGGGGTTGAACTAGAAGACCTGCAAGGTCCCTTCTAACTTTTATTATTATATGGCCAAAGCTTTCAGAGCCCATTTCATAGCCTTTTATATATCTTGTCTACCAGATCTCTTCCTTACCTGTCTTTTTTATTATTTCACTATGTCCATTGTCTTCAGGAAAGAACAATTGGGTGCTTATGTTTGAGGAGATCCAAGTTCAATAAAATTGACTTTCTGGGATCCCCATTAAAGTGGTAGCAACCTAACTGACTTTGTGTGGTAACAAAACTAAATAGGCTTGACTCTGACTAATGCTTGGGTCTGCAACTATCCAGGAAGACTGGAATACAGAATAACAGGCTTGGGAGGCATCTTGGAGGTCTTCTAGTCCACCCCTCTGGTCAAGCAGGAAGCCTTATAGCATTCTGGCAAAATGGCTACCTAGCCTCATCTTAAAATTCTCCAGTGAAGGAGCACCCACCGCTTCTGGAGGCAAACCATTCCACTGATTAATTGTTCTCACTGTCAGGAAATTCTCCCTTATTTCTAGGTTGGTTCTCTCCTTGATTAGTTTCCACCTGTTGCTTCTCGTCCTGCCTTCAGGTCCTTTAGAGAATAGACTGACCCCCTCTTCTCGGTGACAGCCCCTCAAATATTGGAAGACTCCTACCATATCACCCCACCCTTCTCTTAATTAGAATAGACTTACCCAGTTCCCACAACTGTTCATCATCAGTCCTTAATCATCTTTGTTGCTTTTCTCTGCACCCTTTCTAGAGTCTCAACATTAGTTTTGTATGGTGGTGACCAAAACTGGATGCCAAGATTACCCCCAGAAATCGTGGGTGCTCCATCACTAGAGATTTTAAAAAGAGACTAGATATTCACCTGTCTGAGATGGTATAGGTTCTCCTGCTTGAGCAGGGGTCTGGACTAGAAAACCTCCAAGGTCTATTCTATTCTATTCTATTCTATTCTATTCTATTCTATTCTATTCTATTCTATTCCTTGTTCTATTCTATTCTATTCCTTATTCTATCCCATTCTATTCTGTTCCTTATTCTATTCGATTTGATTCCTTATTCTATTCTATTCTATTCTATTCTATTCTATTCTATTCTATTCTATTCTATTCTATTCTATTCTATTCTATTCTATTCTATTCTATCCCATTCTATTCTATTCTGTTCCTTACTCTATTCGATTTGATTCCTTATTCTATTCTATTCTATTCTATTCTATTCTATTCCTTGTTCTATTCTATTCTATTCCTTATTCTATCTCATTCTATTCTATTCTGTTCCTTATTCTATTCGATTTGATTCCTTATTCTATTCTATTCTATTCTATTCTATTCTATTCTATTCTATTCTATTCTATTCTATTCTATTCTATTCAAGTTGGTTAAGTGTTCTTGGTTAGCTAATCTAAAAATTCCTGGGGGAAAAATAAAGGCGACACAACCTCTTCCGCATGACTGTGTCCATTTATTTCCCTAGAGGAGTTCAACTTGAAGCAATCTTAGTTTTAAAGTATTTGTGGTGAAAGGATATTTTTGGAAGGTTTGAGGGTTTTGACCTTCCATGTGTCTTATTTGTGCAATTATCCTTTGAAATGAGATTGATGAAAAGATAAGGAGATGATGATAATGCTTAAAAGTTGGAATTGTCTGTGCTGGATTGAAGGGGGTGGGGAGAAAGCAGAATTAAGTGAAAAAAAATCAATTATCCTTTTGAGCACTGGCAAATAAATGTTCATACCGATGTAGTAAGTAATAAAGAAGTTAATGATAAATTCAACTGAAATAAGGATGGTCCCAAATTTATAAAAAAAAAATCTTTTTTATGTGCCTCCCCCCCACAAGAAAGAATATGCCACCACCATGAATGAGAATAGAGCTGGAAGGGACCTTGGAGGTCTTCTAGTCCAGCCCCCTGCTCAAGCAGGAGATCCTATACTATTTAAGACAAGGGGCTGCCCAGTCTCTTTTTAAAAAACTCCAGTGATGAAGAACCCATAACGTCTTAAGGCAAGCTGTTCCACTGGTTAATTGTCCTCGCTGTTAGGAAGTTTCTCCTTAATTCCAGGTTGATTCTTGCCTCTCAAATACTAGAGTACTGCTATCATATCCCACTAGTGCTTGTTTTCTCTAGACTGGCCATACCCAAATCCTACAACCGTTCTTCATCTGTTTTAGTCTCCAGCCTTTAATCATCTTAGTTGTTCTTCTTTGCGCTTTTTCCAAACTCTCAACATCTTTTTTGTAATGTGGTGACCAAAACTGGATGCAGTATTCCAGGTGTGGCCTTACTAAGGCTTTATAGAGCGGTACTAATACCTTGCATGATTTTGATTCTATGCCTCTGTTTATTGTATTATTGTATTGTATTAGCTTTTTGGGCTGCTGCTGCACACTGTTGGCTCATGTTTAAGTGATCATCCATTAGCACTCCAAGGTTCCTCTCACAACACTCCAGAAGACAGGCTTAAGATGCAGGAGGATCTGGACAGACTTGGACACTGGGCGCTATCTAACAAAATGAAATTCAGTGGTGAAAAAAAGTACCGTAAATGCCGGCGTATAAGGCGACTTCCGCGAGCACTGAAATCGGCGCCAAAGACGGGGGTCGTCTTATACGCCAAGTCGTCTTATATGCCGGAAATACTGGTAGTTTCCAGCATATAAGACGATGTTCTAGGAATGCGGCCCGGCTATAAAGACGGGGGTCGTCTTATACGCCAGGTCACCTTGTACGCCGGCATTTACGGTAAGGTTCTACATTTAGGCAAGAAAAATCAAATGTACAGGTATAGTATAGGGGGTACCTTACTCAATAGTAGTAACTGTGAGAGGGATCTTATAGTCCTAGTGGACAATCACTTAAATATGAGCCAACAGTGTGCTGCAGCTGCCAAAAAAGCCAACATAGTGCTGGGCTGCATTAACAGAGGGATAGAATCAAGATCACATGAAGTATTAATACCACTTTACAATGTCTTGATAAGGCCACACTTGGAATACTGCATCCAGTTTTGGTCACCAAGATGTAAAAAAGATGTTGAGACTCTAGAAAGAGTGCAGAGAAGAGCAACAAAGATGATTAGGGGACTGGAGGCTAAAACATATAAAGAACAGTTGCTGGAATTGGGTGTGTCTAGTTTGATGAAGAAAAGGACGAGGGGGAACATGATAGCGGTCTTCCAATATCTTCTACAATTATCTGGTTTAGCAGATTTCCAAAATGTTACCTCCTCCATCTTTTGTGATCCATTTCCTCCTACTCTTCCCTTATTAAGAGAAGTATCTGTCATTTAAAAAGAAAAGGGTGAGAGGAGAACAAAGTACCCTTCTAATTTTCACAACTGATTAAGTTACCAAATTGACTCCTTGGTGTTCCTAAATTTAGTTCTGGGCAGCAAATGGCTATTCCTTATCTTATTGGTGACAAGCCCTGTGGTATGCAAATAGCGGTGGCTGATTTTGGCAGTAGTAGAAGCAATAATAATCAGGAGTTGTGTGTGTGTGTGTGTGTGTTTACAATGTCTTGTCCCATCTACCTCTAGCAATAACTGAGAATTCCTGCAGTTTTTCCACCAGTAGAATACCAGAGTTGTGTAGAGCATTGCAGGATTTCAAAGTGCCATCCAGCTCCTCCATTACTTAACTTGTTCTCCCCAAAATCTTCTTTGATCATTACAAGTCATCCTGGAACTTTTGAGTCTTCCCTCTTTGATACCAGATCTGTATCTGCCTCTCCTTCTGGTATATCCTATGAGAAGAAAAATGATTCTCCATCTCCAGGTCCTTGTAACAAGGTACAAGAAGAGAGAGTTCGATAGTGTTAATTCACTTCTTTTTGCAGCACTTACACCAGAGTTCACAATGGTGTGTGGCGTCGTGACTAGAAAGCACAACTGTCAGCTTGCCACTCTATATTGTGCAACTATAAACGATCTTGACTAGTCATTGTAGCAAAGCCTAATCTATCACTCTGAGTTATTGTGAAGAAAAACATGAAGGAGAATATACGAACATCCTCATTGGGGGAATGGGAAAAGAATATATATATATATATATATTATAAATATGTTATAAATATGTGATATTGGCCTCTGTCGGGGTCACTGAAGAATTGTATTTTTCATGATAGTGATGTTATCCATTCAGTCAAATCTGACTCTTGGAGATTCTGTGGGTCAGGTCTGTCCATATCTTCCTATCTTATACTACTTCTTTGAGTTGTTCTATACTCTGGCTGGTGTCACCTTTGATGGTGTCCACATGTAGACATAGACATAGGATGATATAATTGGAAGGGATCTGGAAGGTCTTCCAGTCCAACCCTCTACTCAGTTGGGAGACCCTACACCATTTCAGGCAAATGGTTGTCCAATCTCGTCTTAAAAACCTCCAGTGATGGAGCACCCACAACTTCTGAAGGCAAGCTGTTCCATTAGTTGGTTGCTCTCATCATTAGGAAATTTCTCCTTAGTTCTAGTTGGCTTCTTTCTTTGATTAGTTTATCTTGTTTGTTTTTAATATAAGTTCTTGATTATGATTTATTAGAAGTTTAACTACAACAATAACCAGAGAAGATAAGGAGAATAAAAATGTAGGGTTTTTTTATATATAAAAGAGATTCCAATTTGACTGTAGAAAAACAAAATCTGGGTTTTCTCTCCTGTGTTTGTGGAAGGAAAGAATATGACATAGACTGTTGCCTTTAGAGGTGTGACAGCAAATAATTTAATAATTTGGGAGATTGTCTTTCTTTCTTTTTCTTTTTGGAAGATCTACCTGTAGTGGCAGACAAAGAAATTGCAGGTGGTTCTAATAGACTTTCCATTTCAAAACAGATCTTTGATTAAAGCATCCTTTCAAAGATTACTGGTTAATGAAAAACAAGTGTGGTGGTCTTGAGCATACTCAAAAACATGGCACTACATCTAGATGAGAAGGAAAAAAGAAAACCGTTGTGCTAGTGATGAAAATAACCGTGTTTAATGTCTGTTTTGAAAAAAAAGGGGGGGGTGTCTGAATTTGCATTTTAGCCAGGAGCTTTTGGAGTTTTAAGCTTCTTTATAAGAGTAACCAGGTAAAAGAAAACCTTAGAATAAGTTATCATAACTGTTAAAAGCTTCTGAGAAACCATGATGACTTCAGAATGATGTCATACGTGGCATGAAGTTACTTTGCAAATTTATTTATTTGTGCAATGTCATCATAATTCGTGCTTCTGTTGAAAGAAAAATCTTCATCAGGGTCCAGTCCAAGCCGGGAATAAACAAACATGGGGACTGCTTAGAAAGAAGGTTGTAGTTTATTGAAAAGGATTGCCAGACAGAGAGATGGCTCTGGAAAAAACAAGTGACCACATGGAATAGAGTGGCGGTTTTTATACCTTCTGGGGCTCTTGAGGTTGTTTCCTGTTCCTGTTTGAGGCTTTGTATTTCCTGTGTCATTGAAGTCCATGAGTCATAAAAGAGCCAAGGTTGCCTACCCCTGGCCTAGGCCTAGGCCACTTTATGACTCGTGGACTTCAACTTCCAGAATTCCTGAGCCACATGGCTCAGCTTGGAAACCGCTCCCTTTCCCCTCAGCATGGCTGGCTCAGAAATTCTGGAAGTTGAAGTCCACGAGTCATAAAAGAGCCAAGGTTGCCTATCCCTGGTCTTGACCAATCGAGTTCACTTCATATCAAAATTTGTAAAGTTCACAACCCCCCAGACCTGCTAAATCTATCCATTCATTTATCATTTTTTTTAATATTGGTTGATAAAACGCATAAAGCTCTCTTCTAATTTTTATTGATTTGCACGCCCTGGGTATTGAACCAAAGTTGCTAAACAGATTTCAGAAAGCTCCTGAACAAGAGGAAAAAATAAGGAAAGAAATATTTTTAAACCGATAAATCTTCTTGGAAAGGCACCATAAGCCCTGCCCTATTTGTCAACCCCCTGTCACTTCACCCTTTCCACAGGGACTGAGGGCTTAATTGTTGTGTGGAGGGGAGATGTTTCACAAATCTCCATCTGCTGAAGACAGATGTTTGAGAAACTTATCACCAGAATGGCAGCAACGGTAAATCTTTACTGGGTGAATCAAAAAACAGGCCTTCGAAGAAGGAAGAAGGAATCCTGAAAGGTAGAATAAGTAAAGGCAAACAATGATTTTTTTTTTTTAAAAAAAGATTTATGCTTTGTAAAATATTTCTAGGCAACCTCTATGCCCTATTGGTTTTTCATTTCAAAGATATTTACTTACCTAAACAGAGAAACAGAGTGAGCAAAGATGGACAAAAAACCAGCAGGGGCAGGAATGACTTCCAGCTTCTTGCTGGTTTCCCCAATGAGTTTCCTTGTGATGAATTTGATAGGGAGAATCAAAAATTTCCCTTCCCTTCCCTTCCTTTCCCTTGCCTTTCTTTGCCTTCCCTTGTCTTATCTTCCTTTTCTGCCTTCCCTTCCTTTCCCTTCGCCCTTCCCTTTACTCTTTCCTTTCCTTTCCTTTCCTTTCCTTTCTTTCCTTTCCTTCCCTTCCTTTCCTTCCTTCCCTTCCCTTCACCATTCCCTTCACCCTTTCCTTTCCTTCCTTTCCCTTCCCTTCCTTTCCCTTCCCTTCCTTTCCCTTCCTTTCCCTTCCCTTCCTTTCCCTTCCCTTCCTTTCCCTTCCTTTCCCTTCCCTTCCTTTCCCTTCCTTTCCCTTCCCTTCCTTTCCCTTCCCTTCCTTTCCCTTCCTTTCCCTTCCCTTCCTTTCCTTTCCCTTCCTTTCCCTTCCCTTCCCTTCCTTTCCCTTCACCCTTCCCTTCACTCTTTCCTTTCCTTTCTTTCCTTTCCTTTCTTTCCTTCCTTCCCTTCCTTTCCTTCCTTCCCTTCCCTTCGCCATTCCCTTCACCTTTTCCTTTCCTTTCCTTCCCTTCCCTTCCCTTCCTTTCTCTTCCTTTCCTTTCCTTCCCTTCCTTTCCCTTCCTTTCCCTTCCCTTCCCTTCCTTTCCCTTCACCCTTCCCTTCCTTTCCCTTCACCCTTCCCTTCACTCTTTCCTTTCCTTTCTTTCCTTTCCTTTCCTTTCTTTCCTTTCCTTTCCTTTCCTTTCTTTCCTTCCTTCCCTTCCTTTCCTTCCTTCCCTTCCCTTCGCCATTCCCTTCACCTTTTCCTTTCCTTTCCTTCCCTTCCCTTCCCTTCCTTTCTCTTCCTTTCCTTTCCTTCCCTTCCCTTCCTTTCCTTCTTTCCCTTCCCTTCACCCTTCCCTTCACCCTTTCCTTTCCTTCCCTTTCCTTCCTTCCCTTCCCTTTCCTTTCCCTTCCCTTCCTTTCCTTTCCTTCCTTCTCTTCCCTTCACCCTTTCCTTTCCCTTCCTTTTCTTTCCTTCTTCCCCTTCCCCTATTCTTTTCCATTTCCCTCAGGTAGGGAGAGATTGTGAAGAATTGTGAGAAGCCCTCATGGAACATTGACAGTGAGGATGATATGAACACAGCAGCATCCTAGCAGTGCAGCAGCAGCTTATAGCTGTTGGGTACCCACACAATCCCAAAATTTCATTCCCTCAAGAATCATGACAAAGTGGATCAAAGTGATGTCAGCATAAACTTTCTAACTTCCCTACTGGGGATATATATTCCTTTTCATATGGCCATCCAATTGGGGGGAAATCCCTGTTTAAGATCACAAATTCCAGCTTCCTTAATTCCAAAGCTACTGAAATGGTGTACATAATATTGGTAAAAATTGGTAAGAAGGCGTTGAAGCTGAAAAGAAAGTGGATACAGCTTACAGGTTCAGCAAATGAAAGTTAGCAGTTGATATCTAACTTTATAAAAATGGTAATGTGAAAATTTTTGTTTCTGAAGATATTCTCCTAAATGGAATAGGGAAATTACATATTTAAGAGGGTAAGGTGATGGAAAGTATAAGAGAAGGAGTGCCAGTATAAGAGAAGGGGTACTTTCAGAGCCAGCTAAGTTCAAGGAAAAACAAAGATATAATTTGGTAAGGCAAATAGGTGAGTTTATATATATATAAAATATAACTTTTATCAAATTCATTTGGCACAGTTTAAATCCTATTCAATTCCCCAGATTTGAACCAGCTTCAAATCTCAACTCAGTCATAATTTTGCAATTATTGAGATATATTTAGTATCTCTCTATCATCTCTCTCTCTCTCTCTCTCTCCCTACCTATCTATCCAGTGCTTTTTTTTTTGTAAAAAAAAAAAAAAAAAAAAAGATGCCGGAACTCACATACGTCATACAAACTGCCTTGCCTACCATACAAGGTTCCATCCAAAAAAGGTGCCGGAACTCTGTTCTGGGCATTCTATGACAAAAAAAGCCCTCTATCTATCTATCTATCTATCTATCTATCTATCTATCTATCTATCTATCTATCTATCTATCTATCTATCTACCTACCTACCTACCTACCTACCTACCTACCTATCTATCCAGTGCTTTTTTTGTAAAAAAAAAAAAAAAAAAGGTACCAGAACTCACACACGTCATACAAACTGCCTTGCCTACCCTACAAGGTTCCATCCAAAAAAGGTGCCGGAACTCCGTTCTCGGAGTTCTATGACAAAAAAGCCCTCTGTCTGTCTGCCCGCCTACCTACCTACCTACCTACCTACCTATCTATCTATCTATCTATCTATCTATCTATCTATCTATCTATCTATCTATCTATCTATTTATCTATCTATCTATCTATCTATCTACACAAAGTAAATTCATTGACCAACAAGTTTTAGAGAAGAGAAACAGAATACCATCTTAATCAAGTCTGAATTTGCTGAATTGGCTCCAAAACTGAGAGTGAATCAAATTGTCTCAAGGTCTGATCTAAAAAAAAAAAGGGGGGGGGGTGTATTTAGAAAATTGGGGCTTTTCTTGCCTTACAAAGACTACTCAGAAATGTGTTTGTGTTTCTCTAACAGAACAAGATTAAATTTCAGGACACAATCATTTCTGCTCAAAGGATAAGCTTCTCATCTTGGGAGAAATTGGTAAAACTGGCATCTTTAAATTCAGATCTGTCTTTAAAAAAGAAAGCATCCCTTGGTTTGTGTTTGACGGAATCGCTTGACATTTACATCCAAAAACACTATCGTAAAATGAGAGCTCCAAATACTGTGATTGGGAACTGAAATGGAGCCTTGATTTGTGATTAGAATTTGGTCCTATTCACCAGTCATTCTTTGTTGTCCTGTTCTCTCATCAGAAAACACACACACACACACACACACACACACACTTAAGCAGAGTGTATGCTTGTGTTGCAGATACCATGTGTGGATTACTGTGGCAGTCCTAAACACCGTTCAGCATATCAGATCCCACGCTGGTTCTTATTCAATAGGTTGTTTACAAAAATCCCATTTCCCACTTCATCGCTACAAGACACAATGGAAGACCCTCATTCAGCTCAAGGTTTGGAATTCATCTGAATGGGACATTATCCCCGTGGACAAATTAATCAGCGAACAAGGTAACTGTGACTTCAGTGAAGCTCTCACCTGAGCAGGATGAAAAGTGGAGTACAGGTAGCTGTGTCTAGGCACCAGCTCTTCAAATCAGAGCAGAAAACTGGGATCTCAATGGTATTTTTTTTTTTTTTTTGTCTTTTCAAAAGCCGTTTTGTCAAACTCTTCTGTTCCTTTTATTTCAGATAATAATATTTATCACTGCGGCTCTTTCCTTTCCTTTTTTGGGGGGGAGGGGGAGGGGGGAAAGCTGTACATTGCCAATTAAAGTTGATCCCTTGAAATAATCCCTTTTGCTTTCCTCCTCTTTGTGATTGATTCCCATTTCAAAACCGGCATTAAGAGGGAAATGAATGCCATGGTTAATTTTGTTAGCTGGTTGTTTATTCTGCAACTGCGCTCTGAATCACACAGACGAAGGAACAATTAGACATCCAGCTTTTCAATTATGACCTGAATTTTATGTAAGCAAACATATTAAATCTAAGAAGGCTAATCCTGCTTGAGTTGAAATGAGCAAATAACAGGAAGTGGAAGGATTTGATGATGGGGGTAGGGGAAGACAGAGAAGAGAGGATCAAAGATTTATACAGAATGCAGAATAACAGAGTTATTCTTAGTTACCTAGAACTAAGGAGAAATTTCCTAACAGTGAGAACAATTAACCAATGGAATAACTTGCCTTCAGAAATTATGGATACTCCATCACTGGAGGTTTTTAAGAAGAGACGGAATAACCATTTTTCCAGAATGATATTGGGTCTCCTGCTTGAACAGGTGTGGAACTTCTTCTTCTTGTGCCATATCCGTTATCAGACGTTGGCGATCATGTTGGCGATCCTATTTTTATTAGCAGCCGCATAAAAAAGTGCTGCTGAGTTTTGTCCAAACCAGTCCCTTAGATTTTGAAGCCACAATGTTCTTCTTCTGCCTGGACCTCGTTTGCCTTCAATCTTTCCCTGGAGGATTAAATGGAGTATACCATATTTTCCTAGGTGTCGCATCACATGTCCAAAATATTCTAATTTTTGTTTTTTAATTGTTTTGATGATTTCCCTTGGCTTTCCCAGGCGGCTGATCACCTCCTCATTTCTGATCTTGTCAACCCAGCTTCTATGTAACAGCCACCTGTAAATCCACATTTCAAATGCTTCTAGTCTCTTCAGGTGGCCTTCTGTCAGAGACTAACTCTCTACTCAAGTGATGGCAAACCTTTTAGAGACTGAGTGCCCAAACTGCAACCCAAAACCCACTTATGCATCGTTGGGTGCCAGATGGGCATGGCCCATTGGGTGGGCATGGGCCATTGGGTGGGCGTGGCTGCAGTGACAATGGCAGACTGGGTGGGACTAAAAAGTTCAATCAATCAATTCCAACTTTGCAATATCTTCTTTTTTCCCGCGAGAAGTTGAAATTGACTGATTGAACCTTTTTTTTTTTGCACATGGCGGCCGAGGCCCAAAGTGAAAAGGTTTTATAAAACCCAGCTGAAGGCCTAGGACTGGGGCAATGGCGCACATGCCCACAGAGAGGGCTCTGAGTGCCGCCTCTGGCACCCATGCCATAGGTTTGCCACCATTGCTCTACTCTTCTCTGTACTCTTTCTAGAGTCTCAACATCTTTTTTACATCGTGCTGACCAAAACTGGATGTAGGATTCCAAGTGTGGCCTTACCAAGGTCTTGTAAAGTGGTATTAATACTTCACATGATCTTGATTCCATCCCTCTGTTAATGCAGCCTAGCACTGTGTTGGCTTTTTTGGCAGCTGCAGCACACGGCTGGCTCCTATTTAAGTGATTGTCCACTAGGACTCCGAGGTCCCTCTCACAGTTACTACTATTGAGCAAGGTACCTCCTATACTATATCTGTGCATTTGGTTTTTCTTGCCTAAATTCACCATTGAATTTCATTTTGTTAGATAGTGCCCAGTGTTGAAATCTGTCCAGGTCCTCCTGTATCTTAAGCCTGTCTTCTGGAGTGTTGGCTATTCCTGCCAGCTTGAGTATTAAATATGAGCCAACAGTATGCTGCAGCTACCAAAAAAGCCAGTTGAGGTCATATGTCAAGGACTAGGTGTGTGTGTGTGCGTGCGTGTTTGTGTGATTGTGTGTATATATGTTTGCACACTCAGAGATCCCATCCTTCTCTCAAGCCACATGGAATATCCTATCATATGGGACAATGGGCCAAAGTGACATTTGCCAGCTATTCCTATCAAGTTGCATCTCTTGCTGTTTTTAAAATTGCATTTTAATTGTTTTTAGTCACCCAGAGTCACCAACTGGAGACATGGGAGGACTGTAAAAAATCAGGTAAATAAATGAATGGACAAAACTGATGAGATGTGCTCAATTTGTATATTGTTGTCTGGCTTGGTCTGTCTGTAAACTATATTTATTTGTTTGTTTTCGTTTGTACATCTCTTTTTGGATTTGGCAGCATTAAACAATTGTGGGGCTTTAATGGCAGACAGCATCAAAATACGGAATATTTTTTCTATCTATTCATATTACTGAGCCTGTAATTACTTCTCACAAGTGAGACAGAAGTGTCACAAATCTCACCAGTTGCTTTGCCATTATTTTCAAACCAAAGGCAATTGTAAAAAAAACAGCTCCCTCTATTTTTATTTTTTTCCATCTTTTTTATTCTCTCAGCACCCTGTTTTCTTTTTTCTTTTTCCTTTTGGCAGCACTTGCATTAGCAGAAACAGGTTGTTACAAAAGGGACATGGTTTGCACGATACAAAATTAATTAGAAAAGTCTGTTTTAATTATAAATAGGCAATTACAGTTAAACAAATGAAGAGTTGAGATTTGCGGGGGGCAACGTTCCCAATAGGTTGTAAGTCACTTGCTTGAGGAAGACCGGGGAAAAAAAGCTTTGCCTAGATAGCAAATCTATAAAAAGGGACAATCTGTCCCACTCTGATGTGAGCTGGCAACATCTTAAAACATATTTTGGTTGTTTATTCAAATTAAGTTATTTTAGAGTGAAAGAGTCAGAATATTATTTGCAGCATATTTAGTTATTAAGGCAAAATATAGAAATACATTCCATTGAACACATCCAAATGTCAGATGCTTTGGTTTGCTTCATTTCTATACCACTTGCTACATATAGCATCCAAGGGAATAACTGGAACCTAATAACAGTTCCCTTGCTTTCTTTAGATGTGGAAGGCCATTTCTCTTCGAAATGCTTTGCGCACCTCTCATGCATTACACTAGTAGTTGATCCAGATATTCCAGTACCTGGGTGAGAAAATCTCAAATATGCTTTTTCTGTCAGTAAAGAAAGAGAGAGAGAGAGAGGGGGGGGGAGGGAGGGAGGGAGGGAGGGAGGGAGAAAGAAGGAAGGAAGGAAGGAAGGAAGGAAGGAAGGAAGGAGAAAGAAAGAAGAAAGAAAGAAAGAAAGAAAGAAAGAAAGAAAGAAAGAAAGAAAGAAAGAAGGAAGGAAGGAAGGAAGGAAGGAAGGAGAAAGAAAGAAAGAAAGAAAGAAGGAAGGAAGGAAGGAGAAAGAAAGAAAGAAAGAAGAAAGAAGGAAGGAAGGAAAACAGAAAGAAAGAAGGAAAGGAAGGAAGGAAGGAAGGAAGAAAGGAAGGAAGGAAGGAGAAAGAAAGAGGAAGGAAGGAAGGAAGGAAGGAAGGAAGGAAGGAAGGAAGGAAGGAAGGAAGGAAGGAAGGAAGGAAGGAAGAAAGAAAGAAAGAAAGAATAGAAAGAATACTTATTTCTTATGGCATTCAAAACTGGCAGACTGAAGTGTTTGTCTCCTTTGGTTTACTGATATGGCCAATTTAGATTTTCAGAATGTGAAATAAATAAATAAAAAATAGAACTTCACGTCCGCTTTCTCCATGAAGCCATGCATGAACGCATAGCCTTTTGTTGAGTTTTACCCTCTTTGGATTTTTCCTGAAGCCAAAGAATCCCAAATAATTTCTTGCATAAAAAGGTATCTTATCACTTTGTTGCCTTCTTCTGCCTTCTTTCTAGCCCTGTTATATCTTTTTTTTTTCCAAGCTCTCCACACTATTCCAAATATTAATATACCACAGATTTGTACGAACACATTAGAGTATTGGCTATTTTTGTTCCAATTCTTATGAATTCTACCATGGAATTCCTGCAGATGCAGCAATCAGCCTCTGTATAACACTCCAGAAATAAGAAATCCTGAAGATCAGCTAATCTGACTGGACATTTTCCTCATCATGGTGGATTTTGATAAATTATAGCTCAATTCTGCACCTTTGTAGCTTATTAATATATTAATGCAAGGGAATTAATGTGCCTATTTATGCCTCACAGATTTATGCAAGCCCAAAACAAATGATGAAGATTTTACATTTCCAGGTTCTCTGCTCTACAGAGATGGATTACAAGGGGGGCAATTCAGACTCTCCCCCCCCCACCAAAAAAAGTCTGAAGCAATTTGCAAATTATAAGCCTGCAGATATGTGATAACTGTTTCCATAATTCTTATTCAATGACTACAAAATCTATAAATGTTTTAAGTGGACGTGATTCCTGACGGACTGAGTGCATTAGAGAAAAGCAAGGAGAAAAAAAAAAATCAGAATTAATTTTAAATATTTGTTCCTGAGCTTCAGCAAGCTGAGGATTTAAGAAGTATTTTTGGGACATCCCATGGAAATGTCTTTTGTTGTTGTTAGTTGTGAAGTCGTGTCCGACCCATTGTGACCCCATGGACAATGTTCCTGCAGGCCTTCCTCTCCTCTACTGTCTTCTGGAGTCCATTTAAGCTCACGCCTACTGCTTCAGGGACTCCACCCAGCCCCCTCATTCTCTGTCGTCCCCTTCTTCTATTGCCCTCCATCTTTCCCAGCATTAAACCCTTCTCCAGTGAGTCCTTCCTTCTCATTAGGTAACCAAAGTACTTGAGTTTCAACTTCAGGATCTGGCCTTCAAAAGAGCAGTCGGGGTTGATCTCTTCTAGGACTGATCGGTTTGAACGCCTTGCAGTTCAGGGGACTCGCAGAAGTCTTCTCCATCACCATAGTTCAAAGGCCTCAATTCTTTGGCGCTCAGCCTTTCTTATGGTCCAACTTTCACAGCCACACACTATCTTAAATTCCCAGGCCTTGACAATTCTGTTCTGGCACACAGGACTGAAACTGTGGATCAAAACAAATAGCAACCTCACCAGATTTCTTTTCAGTGGCAAATCTTTCTATATTGTGGGAAGGCCAGAATGGGTTCTTGAAGGCAAGTAGCAATAGCACTAGCATTTATTTATTTATTTATTTATTTATTTATTTATTTATTTATTTATTTATTTATTTATTTATGAGACTTATATACCGCTTTAAGTACAAGCACTCTCTAAGCGGTGTACACCAGTAAGCAATGTATATATATATATTACATTGCCCCCAACAATCTGGGTCCTCATTTTACCTACCCCGGAAGGATGGAAGGCTGAGTCAACCTTGAGACGGTGAGATTTGAACCGCTGACCTGCTGAACACAGTCAGCTAAAGTGGCCTGCAGTACTGCACTCTAACTGCTGCACCACCTCGGCTCTGTAGTTTAGACTTACATTCCACTTCATAATGCTTTACAGCCTTCTCTAAGCAGTTTACAGAGTCAGCCTATTGTCCCCAACAATCTGGCTCCTCATTTTACTGACCTCAGAAAGATGGAGGGCTGAGTCAACCTGGAATCGGTCAGGATCGAACTCCTGGCAGTGAGCAGTGAGTTAGCCTGCAGTACTGCCTTCTAACCACTGTGCCACCACATCTCCAAACTTGGCCTCCGATCTAGAATAGAATAGAATAGAGCTGGAAGGGACCTTGGAGGTCTTCTAGTCCAGCCCCCCACTCAGGCTGGAGAACCTATACCTTCTCAGACAGGTGAATGTCCGGTCTCGTCTTAAAAATCTCCAGTGATGGAGCATCCACAATTTCTCGGGGTAAACTTTCCACTGGTTGATTGCCCTCACTGTCAGGGAGTTTCTCCTTAATTCCAGGTTGCTTCTCTCGTTGGCCTGAGTGACTATGTAGCAGAGAAGAGCTTTAGAAAGGGGGATAGAAAAATCCAGACTGTAGCAACCTTTTCAGGAGTGGGGCTAAAGTTGTGATAAAGGGAAGCAGGAGAATTTTTTAAGGCACTCATGTAAATTGGAGAGCAGGACGGAATTCCACTGAAACAGCAAATGATTTATTTCTGAACTAGAGGTGAAAGATCTGCCTACAGTGAGTGGGGATACACTTCCGCCATGTAGACCTGTGCAATTTTCAATTTATATTTAATGAATGTAGCAAACAGTTTGATTGGGTTAAGGGCAATGTGTGTTAATGAGGTTAGGAGGGTGAGATAATAGAGCAAATACAGGGCTTTTTATTGACTTGAATAACTGAGTTTAAGAATGTGTCTTGTAACTGAGCACTACCCAAGGTCCTCGCATTTCTCTGAAGCCTTCTTTGTGTCTAATGTTTTATGCCAGAGCTAAGAATATTTTTTTTTTCCTTCCTTCCTTGGGAAAGTGCCTATATAGAGAAGAGGTGATTTACTTGCTTGTCCTAAAGTCATATTTTTCTCCTTCAGGGGTAGGTATTTAATAGCACACAGGGGAGGACTATCATTTGCAAAATTAGGGTTAAAAGGTCTACCTCAGAGAAATGCTGAGAACAAAGGCGGAGAGACTGGGGAAATTTGAATTTTAAAAGGCTTTCTCGGAAAAGGCATTAAAATTAAAATGGAAAAGAGCCCATGTGGTACTAGCTCAATTAGGTAATTTGGGGCCAGCTACTCTCTGGCTGCCAAGCAATTTTGCAGATTTATTCCAAATGGAAAAAATGGGGGAAAGGAACGTTATTCATTGATCTTGGGCTCCTGAAAGGAAGGTGGGATATAACTTTAACAAACAAGCAAAGAAAGAAAAGTTGCAGGAATTGGGCATATCTAATTTAATGAAAAGAAGGACCAGAGATGATATGATAACTACAGCATACTAAAAAGCAGAGATATCACCCTGCCAACAAAAGTGTGTGTAGTCAAGGCCATGGTTTTCCCAGTTGCAATGTATCGCTGTGAAAGTTGGACCATAAGAAAGGCTGAGAGCCAAAGAATGGAGGCCTTTGAACTATGGTGCTGGAGAAGACTCCTGTGAGTCCCTTGGACTGCAAGGTGATCAAACCAGTCAGTCCTAGAAGAGATCAACCCCAACTGCTCTTGAGAAGGCCAGATCCTGAAGTTGAAACTCAAATACTTTGGCCACCTAATGAGAAGGAAGGACTTGCTGGAGAAGAGCATGATGCTGGGAAAGATGGAGGGCAAGAGAAGAAGGGGACGACAGAGAATGAGATGGCTGTATGGAGTCACTGAAGCAGTAGGTGTGACCTTAAATGGACTCCAGAAGATGGTAGAGGACAGGAAGACCTGGAAGAACGTTGTCCATGGGGTCACGATGGGTCGGACACGACTTCGCAATTAACAACAACAACTATAAAGAAGAGGGAGTCAAGCTATTCTCCAAAGCACTTGAAGGCAGGACAAGAAGCAATGGATAGAAACCGATCAAGGAGAAAAGCAACCTGGAACTAAGGAGAAATTTCCTAACGGTGAGAACAATTAACCAGTGGAATGCCTTGCCTTCAGAAGTTGTGGGTGCTTCATCACTGGAGATTTTTAAGAAGAGATTGGACAGCCATTTGTCCAAAATGGCATGAATTGTCCTCGACTTACAACAGTTCATTTAGTGACCGTTCAAAGTTACAACAGCACTGAAAAAAGTGACTTATGAACTTTTTTTTCACACTTACCACCATTGCGGCATCTGCATGGTCACATGATCAAAATTCAGATGTGTGGCAACTGACTCAACCTTGAGCCAGTGAGAATCAAACTGCCGAAGGGCTGGCAGTCGGCAGTCAGCCGATTAGCCTGCTGTACTGCATTCTAATCACTGCACACACCACGGCTCTCCACAACTTCCTGTGCTTTTGCTTGAAGCTTCTTTAGCTCTGAGACTTTGGGGGCAACCGTGACATGGATGACTGAGAATCTTCACAGACATCAAACAAACAAGCTAACAGTAAACAATAGCCTAATCAAGGAACCACCAAGAACACTTCAGTCAACACAGACAAGGCATGCCACTAGGATATAAAATGAGAACAAACCCCACCTTCTTCTAGCATTGAAGTGGTTACCTATTTGGGTAATGAAACATCTGCAAGAAACAACCAAACGTGGAGAGCACCTGGGATCCCACTAGTCTAAAGGTCTTCCATGTCAAAAGGTGAATTTGAACCTGAATCTCTAAATATAGTTAAACATTTTACCCACTGTACCACACTGGCTCTCAAAGTAGGTCCCCTCCTTTAATGAAAGTACTCTTGTGGGTTGTTTTGAGCCTTGTGCTGATTCCCTCACAATGATAATTAGGCCTTCGTAAAGAAAGCATGTTACATCTTAGTCTTTCAGCTCAAATGCCAGTGGTCGCATGATCAACCTTTGCACTCCAAGGTAAGGGTGTCTTAGTGTGTTACGCATGAGCAAGAAAAATAAATATTACCTGTAGATTGTTCTATCCAATAAGAAAAAAAAACTATTTTGTTCTATCATCAGGAAAAAAAATCAATTATTTTATATCAAATCCTTTTATAAGGCTAAAAAAAAAAATTCTACTCTATGTAAAGCACAGTTTAAATAACCATAACCATAAAGTTGGAAGTGATCTTGGAGGTCATCTAGTCCAAACCCAGGAAACACTATACCATTTCAGACAAATGGCTGTCCAGTCTCTTCTTAAAAACTTCCAGTGTTGGAGCATTCACCGCTTCTGGAGGCAGGTTGTTCCACTGATTAATTGTTCTAACAGTCAGGAAATTTCTCCTTAGTTCTAGGCTGCTTCTCTCTTTGATTAGTTTCCATCCATTGCTTCTTGTCCTTCCTTCAGGCGCTTTGGAGAATAGCTTGACTCCCTCTTCTTTATGGCAGCCCCTGAGATATTGGAATACTGCTATCCTGTCCCCCCTCGTCCTTCTCTTCATTAAACTAGACATACCCAATTCCAGCAGCCGTTCCTTATATGCTTTAGCCTCCAGTCCCCTAATCATTTTTGCTGCTCTTCTCTGTACTCTTTCTAGAGCAGTGGTTCTCAACCTTTTTAATGCCGTGACCCCCAACCGGTCATAAATCGAGGACTATTCAATCGGTCGTAAGTCGAGGACTACTCAACTGGTACAGCACCGTTTGCAGAATGGGACTTTTGGCGGGCTCAGCAGGGCAGAGACAGCCTGGACAATTCCTATTGGCTTTTGAAAGCCAATAGAATTAGACTCTATTCAAGAGAGTCTATTCTATTGGCTTTCAAAAGCCAATAGAATAAAAGTAGTAGCACAGCTAAGGAAAAGGGGGGGGGGGAATGGCGGACTGCGTTGTTTGGCGACCACCGTGAAATGCTCGTTCGACCCCAAATGGGGTCCCGACCCCCAGGCTGAGAACCGCTGTTCTAGAGTCTCAACATCTTTTTTACATCGTGGTGACCAAAACTGGATGCAATATTCCAAGTGTGGCCTTACCACATTGAATTGTCCATGGCAAGTTGTCCCACGGTGAGATGGCCATGATGAGATGGCTGTGGTAAGTTGGCCAAACAAATTGTCTAATTCCCTGCCTGCCTGCCTTTCTCCTCTTCTTTCTTTCTTTCTTTCTTTCTTTCTTTCTTTCTTTCTTTCTTTCTTTCTTTCTTTCTTTCTCTCTCTTTATCTCTCTCTCTCTCTCTCCCTTCCTCTCTTTTTCTCCTTCTTTCCTTCCTTGCTTGCTTGCTTCCTTCCTTCCTTTCTTTCTTTCTCTCTCTCTCTCCCTTCCTCTTTTTCTCCTTTCCTTCCATCCATCCATCCTTCCATCCTTCCTTCCTTCCTTCCTTCCTTCCTTTCTTTCTTTCTTTCTTTCTTTCTTTCTTTCTTTCTTTCTTTCTTTCTTTCTTTCTTTCTTTCTTTCTTTCTTCTTGAAAAAAAGAAGGAGAGAAAAAGATGCAGATACTGGTCCTATTAATGGTTACTTAGCCTGATCTCAGTTTATCTTTTTGGAAGTTCACTTTCTACACATATTCCAACCATCACCCCCTACAGCCAGAATTTTCCCTTTGCCAGACAACATCCAGATTTTTTAAAGTATCGTATGTTTAATAAGCCCTTTTCTTCAACAAAGCAAGTACCACACTGTTATTTTGCGCACAGCATCCAATCCAGACATGTGAGATGAAAGGATACTGAGCCTGTGTTACCTTAGCAACCAGGAGAAGATGAAACAATTTTTAGCCTCTTTTACCTTTTTGAGATCTTCCTTTTCACTTTAAGGCAGAATGCTTTGAAAGAGGAGCCTAAATATTGCTGTCTGAAATATCTAAAATAGCTATTCAAAAAGTGCATTCTCCAGAAGTATTAGACACAATGGGCTCACAGTATAAATTAATATATAGTCAAAATAAGCATGTAATTTCTCTCCTGCCCACTTATTTATACTACTTTTTTCTCTATGTTACTAGAGAAATTCTTTTGGAAGAGATACCTAAGGACTAGACTTTGAAAGCATGAGAAAATGACTTCCCATGTTTGAGACTACCTTCAAAAATTTAGTTAAGACCACCAAAGTGCTGGGATCAGATAAAAAATAAATAAATTTCCTTTCAAATAAATGCAATTCAATGTAATTGATTAGATAGATTTAGCGTCAACCATATAATTAATTCCTTTGTAATGATAATTGTTTTTTTTTCTTTTTTTGTAATGCACACATCTACACAAGCGTGTGTGTGTGTGTGTGTGTGTGTGTGTATACAGAGGTAACTTTTGGAGAAGATCAAAGAGTCATATCTAAAAGTTTCAAAGGTAACATAAGAGGATGAGTTTTTATGTTTGCAAACCTTTGATTTAAAAACGACCCAACTTAAATAGATTTGGAATGTCAACGGTAGCATGATAACAACTGGATGGTGGAATCTGGGGCTGAGTTGAGGGAAGAATGAAACAGCTAAATAACCTGGAGTCCCTTGTGGGGAAGAAGAGGCTGAAGGGAGATCCTTTCCTGAAACTTCACAGTATTTATCTAGTAGTTACGCAGTCTGTGCTTTAATCTGACAAGATACCTGTCTACAGGTAAACAACAATAAACATACTACCCGGATCAGCTCATTAGGCTATTTCTGATTCTTTTCACCTGACAAGCTGATGGGTTTTGTCAACCAGAAAAATTCTACACTTGGACTAATTTGGATTTGCCCATGATGGGATACACAATCGCTTCCAATTCTATGCGTCTTTGTGTTATGCATTGCTTCAGTACAAATAGCAATAGCACTAAGATTTATATACATAGTGCTTTACAGCCCTCTCTAAGCAGTTTACAGAGTCAGCATATGGCCCCCAACAATCTGAATCCTCATTTTATTGACCTTGGAAGGGTGGAAGGCTGAGTCAAACTTGAGCCAGTGAGAATCGAACTGCCAAACTACAGGCAGCCAGCGGTCAACAGAATAGAATAGAGCTGGAAGGAACCCTGGAGGTCTTCTATTCCAGCCCCCTGCTCAAGCAGGAGAACCTATGCCATCTCAGACAAATGGCTGTCCAGTTTCTTCTTAAAAACTTCCAATGTTGGAGTATTCACCACTTCTGGAGACAGGTTGTTCCACTGGTTAATTGTTTTAACTGTCAGGAAGTTTCTCCTTAGTTCTAGGTTGCTTCCCTCCTTGAATAGTTTCCATCCATTGCTTCTTGTCCTGCCTTCAGGGGCTTTGGAGAATAGCTTGACTCCCTCTTCTTTGGGGCAGCCCCTGAGATATTGGAAGACTGCTATCATGTTCCCCCTTGTCCTTCTCTTCATTCAACTAGACATACCCAATTCCAGCAACCGTTCCTTATATGATTTAGCCTCCAGACCTCTAATCATCTTTGTTGCTTTTCTCTGTACTCTTTCTAGAGTCTCAAAAGAAACACTATTGTGGGGACTTAGCAAAGAATTGCACAGGTTAAAAAAAGGGACTGATGGTGACCCTAAGGTGCTGTTTTCACACCTGAAAATGACCAGTTAAAAATTGAAAACATCCTTGACCAAAATATTCCATAAAGTCACTTTTTTCCTTAATCACAGGTTTATAAAAATGTATTGTTTGTTCTCATTCCTCTTTCTGAGCTATGTGAACGAATTTTTTTTTTAAAAAAAATTTTTCCCCATGAGACAGAGATCTAATAGTTCTGAAGAGGATATAGATGATACTAATATTACATTGCATGGATGAAACTTTGCAAGCTATTTTTAATTAGGCTTATATTTATGCTAAGCAGGCACAATGGCTCAGTGGTTAAAGATGCTGTGCTTGTCACCTGGAGAGCTCACAGTTCAGATTTGGGACCTGAGTTTTGTAAACCATTCAGAGAGTTCTATAAAACACTATGGGGGATATATAAATCTAAGTGCTATTGTTATATCAACTATAAGGGAAAGGAGCATGATTGCTCAGCGGTTAAAGACGGTGGGCTTGCCAGCTGGAAAGTTGACAGCTGGGATTCAACACTTGAGTGCCATTCAATGGGGTGAGTTCCTGTTACATACCCCAGCTCCTGCCCACCTAGCAGTTCCAAAACATGCAAATGTGAGTAGATTAATAGGCGCCACCAGTGGCAAGGTAACAGCATTCTATGAGCTTTCAGCGTATAGCCATGCTGGACATGTGACCACGGAAAATGTCTTTGGACAATGCTGGCTCCCTCGGGCAAGAAACGGAGATGTCCTAGAACAGGGATCTTCAAACTTGGTCCTTTTATGACTTGTGGACTTCAACTCCCAGAATTCCTCAGCCAGCATGCCTGGTTGAGGAATTCTGGGAATTGAAGTCCTCAAGTCATAAAAGGGCCATGTTTGAAGAGCCCTGCCCTAGAGTCAGACATGACTAGACAGGGAAACATTAATCTTTATATTTCTGCTCTCTAATATTTGGTGTCTCTGCCTTTGCTAACCTACAAATGCTAAGGACCAATTTTTCCTTCTTTCCCGCAGGGTGTCCTGAATAGTTTTATCCTTGACTCTTATCCTGGGAATCTGCTTCAGTAAATCCTTTTATAAAAAATATTTCTGCCCTTGCTAGGATATATTGGGTTAGACTAGATCTGTCTGCAGTTCACAAATTAATAAAAGGTTCAGGGAGTTGTTGTTTTCCTGTTGCGAAAGAAGCCTGAAAATGTCTCAAAAGAACTGAAGATCAGGATAATGATTTGTTGCCCATGATTTTATGTACTCTTATGAAAACAGCCTTGTTCTCTGTTATTTCCCTTTTTTATGGGTTTGCCTGCATAATAGAGGTAACCGAAGCATTTGAAGTGAAAACCAGCTTCAATTTGTTATATTTATGCACTGTTCTGAACTCATTCAAATTAGGATGTTTAAAGGGGCAGATTGGCGCATTAAAAATAGCTTGTGGTGTAAAGTTATTGAGTTAACTCATCTCTTCAATGAGTTTCTCTGCTCCCATGAATAGATAGGGAGAAATGTGAGTTCTACCAGGGTGTCAATCCTTTAAGGTGCACCAGGCAAGGATGCCAGAATTATGAACACTTAATACTACTCTATCAACAGAATCAGAATAATGAGAGACAGAATAACATGGGGTTGGATTATAAGACCCCCCAAGGTCAGAATCACTTCTGAACCATTGTTGAGAAAGCTTCCTTAATAAAAAGTACCGTATATGCCGGCGTATTAGGCGACCCGGCGTATAAGACGACCCCCGAGTTCGATGCCGGGTCGCAAGACGATCGACGCCGAGTCGCATATAAGACGACTTTCTAGGCATGCGACTCGGCGTCGATCATCTTATACGCCGGAAATAACGTCATTTCCGGCGTATAAGATGATCGACACCGAGTCGCATGCGTAGAAAGTCATCTTATACGCCGGAAATAAACGTAGTTTATAACGTTATTTCCGGCGTATAAGATGACTTTCTAGGCATGCGACTCGGTGTCGATCATCTTATACACCGGAAATGACGTCATTTCCGGCGTATAAGATGATCGACACCGAGTCGTATGCCTAGAACGTCATCTTATACGCCGGAAATAATAAATAAATAAATAAACGTTATGACTCGGCGTATAAGACGACCCCCGAGTTCGGAGGCTGTTTCATCGCTCTCAAAAGTCGTCTTATACGCCGGAATATACGGTAGTCACATTTGACTCAAGGACATTTTTATCTTTTTATTCCCCCCAAAACACATGACTAAACAACTTCCTCCTTACTGTATGCTACTTTGAGAAAGTTAAAACCTAGAAAGCAGTCTAAAATGATCCTCCCACTTTGCTCTGACCTGAATGAGTAACAAGCCACACAGACATTGCGGTTACAAGCAAAGAAAGATGGCGCAGTTTGTCAATGTTGATGCCTGCGAAGCATCTGATACAATCGCTTTTATTGCCCGCCTAAAGGGACACGTCCCTTTTAGTCCTTGACATTTAGAGCGAAGCGTGACCACGTTTGGGGCAGGAGCTTAAAACGCAGCCTTTCTCTGTGTACTCAAAGCAAAAGAGTAATTAATGTACTCAGCTAAATGCTTGCCACTGCTAGAATTCATTACCCAGAATCAATGCTCTGGAAAGTTAAACATGCAATGTCTCCATCAGCATAAAATCCTTGAGGAAGGAGATGACTCGGTAGACTTCTTTCTCTTTACCTGTGAAGAGACCACAGATAAAGAGCAACAAAGATGATGAGGAGACTGGAGGCTAAAACATATAAGGAACAGTTGCTGGAATTGGGTATGTCTAGTTTAACGAAGAGAAGGAAGAGGGGGGACGTGATAGCAGTATTCCAATATCTCAGGGGCTGCCACAAAGAAGACGGAGTCAAGCTATTCTCCAAAATGCCTGAAGGCAGGACAAGAAGCAATGGATGGAAACTAATCAAGGAGAGAAGCAACCTAGAACTAAGGAGAAACTTCCTGACAATTAGAACAATTAACCAATGGAACTCCTTGCCTCCAGAAACTGTGAATGCTCCAACACTGGAAGTTGTTAAGAAGAGATGGACAGCCATTTATCCAAAATGGTGCAGGGTTTCCTGCCTAAGCAGGGGGTTGGACTAGATGACCTCCAAGGTCCCTTCCAACTTTATTATTATTATCGATCATCGCACAGTCAGCCAGATGTTCAGACTGGATTTGGCATTTTGTCTACCTATCGAGTCCTTACCCAGGACCTGGGATAGGCAGATGTGGATGTTTGATGGTATTACAGGTATCGTCGCAGGATGGAAGCAGTTCCTAATAAGGCCGCCTTTTGCAATTGACTAATAGCGAATTTGTCAATGCCAATGGTGTTCAAGTGGTGCTCCAGTTGTTTTGGGATTGCACCCAAGGAGCCTATTACTATTGGTACTACCCTTGCTTGCTTTTGCCACAGTCTTTCTATTTCTATTTGTAGGTCTTTGTATTTTGTTATCTTCTCCAGTTCTTTTTCTTCTATTCTGCTATCTCCAGGCACTGCCACGTCCACTATCCAGACTTTTTTGTCTTTCTTATCGACAATTGTTAAGTCTGGGGTGTTATGTTGCAGGTGCTTGTCTGTTTGAATTCTGAAGTCCCAGAGCAGTTTAATTTTATCATTTTCTATGACTTTCTCTATTTTATGATCCCACCAGTTTTTGCTTACAGGCAAATGATATTTTTTGCAGATCTTCCAATGCACCATTGTTGCTACTTTGTCATGCCGCTGCTTGTAATCAGTTTATGCAATCTTCTTGCAACAGCTTACCAAGTGGTCCACTGTTTCTTCAGCTTCTTTGCATAGGCGGCACTTACTGTCTATTGCTGTCTTCTCAATTTTGACTTTATATGCATTTGTCCTTAAGGCTTGGTCTTGTGCAGCCAGAATTAGTCCCTCGGTTCTTTCTTCAATTTTCCTGCTCTTAGCCATTGCCAGGTCTTGTTATTATCTGCTTTCCCCTGCTCTTAGCCATAGGTTTTTATTATCATGTATTGGCCATGTAGTGCTTTGTCTTCCCATGCCTCTATTCTGTTCTTCATTTGGTCTTTCTTGTAGGCCAGTTTGGTCTCTCCAGTAGTCAGTAAGCCTTCCTGATATACTAATTTCAGTGCATCTTCATCATTGTTCTTCAGATATTCTTCCAAAGCCATTTTTTCTTCATTATAATTATAATTATTATTATTATTATTATTATTATTATTATTATTATTATTATTATTATTATTATTATTATTCATCGTACAGTCAGCCATTTACATGAAATGGTATAGGATTTCCTGCCTGAGCAGGGGATTGGACCAGAAGACCTCCAAGGTTCCTTCCAACTTTATTATTATTACTATTATTATTGGATAATAATGCTTTAACTTAGCAAATCCAAAGTGCTTCAGCAAGACAAAAGGGCAGTTTAAAAAGAGAGGGAAATAACATTGGGAAAAGCCAGATACCCCAGCAACGATGTTGTACGATCAAGGACCACAAAACGAAACAAGGCAACATCCACCACTGCCACAAGAAATAAAGGCAGTACAACGGGTAACGTTAGATTTTTAAAACTAAAATGTGACTTAAAGGTAGTTAAGGGGAGGAACTGCTGTGTGCAATGAATTCTTACTTGCATTCATCTTTATTTCCTGGTGCTTTTATCCCTTGGAGCAATGGGCATTTTGCTGCCTTCAGTTTGGACTACGAAATAACAAGCCACTGAAGGTCATTTCATGAAGTTCTCCATTAAAGAAGGCTTTGAAGCTCTTTTTTTTATAGGAAGCCCCTAACAGCACACTTTACTAGAGGAGGAGGATACCAGTATGAAATAGGAACTTTTCAAACCAGGAGTAGGAATCCTCATACCATCTCAGACGAATAGCTGTCCAAATAACTGTCCCCAAAAGTTGTCAGGGGCTGCCACAAAGAAGAGAGAGTCAAGCTACTCTCCAAAGCATCTGAAGGCAGGACAAGAAGCAATGGATGGAAACTAATCAAGGAGAGAAGCAACCTAGAAATAAGGAGAAATTTCCTGACAGTGAGAACAATTAATCAGTGGAACAACCTGCCTCCAGAAGCGGTGAATGCTCCAACACTGGAAGTTTTTAAGAAGAGACTGGATAGCCATTTGTCTGAAATGGTATAAGGTTTCCTGCCTGAGCAGAGGGTTGGACTAGAAGACCTCCAAGGTCACTTCCAATAACAACAACAACATCATCATCATCATCATTATCATCATCATCCTCATCATCACTATTACTATTATTAAATTTATTTGAAAGCCTGCAGTGATGGAGCGAGCTTAACCATTCTCACAGTTACAAAATTCCTTGTTATTTCAATTCTGGATAACCCTCTGTAAACATTTCTCACCCTTCTCTTAGTTACTATGGAAAATAAACCTACACTTACTTCTTCATAATAGCCTTTTAAGTATTTAAAAACTGCTATTATGTCTTTCCTTAGCCTTCTCTTTAGGCTAAAGATACCATGTTGTTCCCTTAACCACTTTTCATAAAATTTAGCCTCCAACCGGTTCTCTGCCGGTCTTATATATATATATATATTTTGACCAAAAGACTTATTAGGTCTTATTTTGGGGGGATGTCTTACCTTAAGACTGCCACATCATGCCCCAACACCTGTCATGCCACTGCTTGACTTCTTCAGCTGCTGCTTGCTGCCCCTTGCAGCCAGCCACCACGTGGCATAGTGTGCCGGTGCCACTGCTTGGGGCAGGAGGCCACATGGTGCTGCCACTAGCAGTAGGACACTGTGCAGTGCTTTGGGCTGTTGCTGCCACTTGTGGGAGGATGCTTCGAGTAGGCTAATAGCCCGAAGCACTGTACCGCTTCCTGCTGTGAGCGGCAGCAACAGCCCAAAGCGCTGCGTGGCATCCTGCCATTTGGTTTCCGTCACTCCTCTCTTGGACTTTTGGGAAGGGTTTTTTGTCCCCACCTGAAAGGAAGTTGAAGAAAAACCAGATGTGTTCTGGAAAACACAGATTTATCGTAACCGGTTCACCGAACTCAACAAAAAATTAGGTATCGATTCTGCCGAACCGGCGCGAACCAGCTGAATCCCACCACTGCTCCAACTCCCTCGCCATCTTTGCCACTCTGCACTCTTCGGTTCATCAATATCCTTCTTGTATTATGGCAACCAAAAGTGGATACAATATTCCAGCTATGATCTGACAGTTCAGCATAGAGCAGTATCAATAAAGGAGAATATTTGTAGCTCAGTGTTGGAATGAGGGGTCCTTGATGCTCTCTGAGCTGGGTTGTTTTCTTGAAGATGTTTCATTACCCAACCTAGGTAACATCATCAGTTATCAGTAACATCATGATAATGTTTCCTAGTTTGAGTAATGAAACATCTGCAAGAAAACAACCAAGCTCAGAGAACACCAAGGACTCCTCATAGAACATGAGGAGCATGACTTCTTCCCATTGATCTTGATAGTATATATCTATTGATGAAGCCCAACAAAGGCTTCTGGCAGGGTTTTTTTGGCAGCTACACCAAAAAAACATGCTTAATCTTGGTAATCTACCAAACTCCCCAGATTCTTCTCATAAATACTGGGTTAACCTAAGAATTGTCTATCTTGTTCCTATGAATTCATTTTTTTCCTGCCAAAAATGAACTACTTCTCTCAGCTGAAGACATTTTGTTGGATAGGGCCCAATGTTTAACTCTAACAAGATTATTTTGAATCTTGTCTTTTGAGGTGTTAGCAGTGCCCTTAAGCCAGGGGTCTTCAAATGTGGCTCTTTTATGACTTGTGGACTTCAACTCCCAGAATTCCTCACCAAGGCACACTGGCTGAGGAATTGTGGGAGTTGAAGTCCACAAGTCATAAAAGGGCCAAGTGTGAAGATCCATGCCTTAAGCTTCATGACATCTGCAAATGTGATAAATATCCCTTCTATTCCCTTGTATAAGTCACTTATGAAAATGTAGGAGAGCACTAGATCTAGAATAAAGCATTGCAGCGCCATATTGGATATTTTACTCAACCATGGAATACATATTGGATATGATGGTTCAACTAACAATTATTCCACCTGGTTTGTCTATGGCACAGGTAGGCAACCTTGGCTCTTTTGTGACTCGTGGACTTCAACTGCCAGAATTCCTGAGCCAGCATGGAGGAAAGATCGCCCATTCATCACTTGTGGACTTCAGCTCCCAGAATTCCTGAACCAGCATGGCTCAGCTTGGAAACCTCTCCCTTTCCCCTCAGCATGGCTGGTTCAAGAATTCTGGGTATTGAAGTCCTCAAGTCATAAAAGAGCCAAGGTTGCCTATCCCTGGTCTATGGAGATTCTCAGTCATCCAGGTCATGGTTGTCCCAAAGGTGCTTTTTTTCCCCAAAAGACAACTGGACTTTCCTTGTTTTTTTTTCCTTGAAGACATTTCACTTCTCATCCAAGAAGCTTCAGAACTGAGGAAGCTTCTTGGATGAGAGGTGAAAAGTCTTCAAGGAAAAACAAAGGAAGTTGCTTTTCGAAAAAGCACCTTTGGGACAGTCCACCTGGTAATTAAACCATCCATTCCACTTTGTGCCAGTTTATTCAGAAGAAGGCAGCAATGAACTTTATTAAATGGCTTATTGTCTAAATATGCTACATCCAGAGCCTTTCCTTGGTCTACTAGTCACTTTTTCATACAAAAATTGATAGTCATCTTAATGGTATCATTTAGGATTAAAAGTTCACCTGGAGGTCATTTTAAATTCTAGCAAGGAGAGGGGGAAATGTCTAAGTCTGAAATAAAGCAGGACATTCAAGTATCTCCAGAAATCAGTAAATAATCAGGTTTACCTATTTAAGTACAGAAGACTTTGGACAATTAAATAAGGTTTTATAAAAACCCGGTTGCTTTATTGTTCTTTTTTAAATGGAGGCACATGTTCAACCAAACTCAGAAAAGTCTCTCTATGTCAAAACTTTGGAGAAGAGGAAGAGGGCACCCCTTTAACTAAATAATACCCTCATTGATGTTAATTGAGTCCTACTGATTTATACCAAGACTAATTATTTTGAATTGGCTTCTATTGATTTCTGTCTAATTAGATTCGAGTAGAAGCTCCACGGTTTGCATTGAGCAGATTAAATTGAGCTGGCTAATTGCATTAAACTAAAACTCGCCAACATGAGAAGTGCTCAATGAATGAGTAATAACAAAAGATGTGTATGTTAAAGGAGGAAAGAAAGAAAAAGAATATGCTTTTTTTTTTTTTACTCCTACAATACCAAGGGTTTCCCTGAGAAATATCTGATCCAGAAGAGTATGATAACTGGGACATATTACCAACAAAGCAACAATGGCTACATTGAATAGGTGTAGTATAGTGGTGGAATTCAAATAACTGAACAACCAGTTCTTTTATTCCAGATATGTCAAACACAAGGCCCAGGAGCTGGATGCGAGCCGTGAAGTGGTTTCATGTGGCCCACGAAGCCATCCTGGAAACAGTGAGGGAATGGCCCCTGTTGCCTTGGCCCTGGCCCAGGCCAGCCGGGAGCCAATGTACAATTTTGTGGTGGCCATCTATGCTGAAACACATTCAGTCTTAGCTCCACAAGGCCATCTAGAAACAGCAAGGAACCAGCCCCTGCTGTGTCGGCCCCACCTCCTGGGTACATGCTGGGGAGGTATCACCCTTTGTGAGGAATGAAGAAATGGACCATGCCTTGGTGCTTGCCCCGGTCCGACCCCCTTCTGCCAGAGACCCTCAGATCTGTCCCACTCCTGCCCAGGCCCCCACAGGCACCCTTGACACGAATGATGTAGAGCTGGCCATGCCCACCCAGTAGGCCACACCCACCCTGGCCACACACACCCGGCCCCCTGAGGGCAACAACCGCAATGCTGATGTGGCCCTCAATGAAATTGAGTTTGATACCCCTGTTTTATTCGATGTAGGGCTGGGCCTCCGAGGCCTAGAACAGACTTCTGGAAGTGGCATCCATGCACTTCTGGTGGTCCGTTCTAGGCCTGTGATGCCTCCTCCAGGCCTACGAGACCTAGAACGGACTTCTGGAAGTGACACCCATGCACTTCAGGTGGGCCATTCTAGGCATGGGAAGCCTCCTCCAGTCCTCCAAGGCCTAGACTAGACTTCTGGAAGCCAGATAGTTCTCCGAATGCAGGAAAATTTAGCTACCAGTTTTACCGAACCAGTGCGAACCGACTGAACCTCACCACTGGTGTAGTAATAGCAATAGCACTTAGATTTATATACCACTTCATAGTGCTTTGCAGCCTTCTCTAAGCAGTTTACAGATTCAGCATTCTTCCCTCAACAATCTGGGTCCTCATTTCACCAATCTCAGAAGGATGGAAGGCTGAGTCAACCTTGAGCTTGTCAGGATCAAATTCTTGGTAATGGGCAGAGTTAGCCTGCAATAGTGCATTCTAACCACCAGGGCTCTTTAAAAAAATGGAAAACTATCATATTGCAAAAAGTCTTTAGGATGGCATGACCAAATAAATTAAGATAAGAGTGTAGTTATTTTTGTACAAAAACAAATCCAGTTATTTATTGTGAACCAAGATGCATATATTCTCTCTGTATATGGATAGTCCTTGA
This sequence comes from Crotalus tigris, assembly GCF_016545835.1. Taxonomy (NCBI): domain Eukaryota; kingdom Metazoa; phylum Chordata; class Lepidosauria; order Squamata; family Viperidae; genus Crotalus; species Crotalus tigris. Next base: position 105,315 of record NW_024098351.1, read on the forward strand.
CTTATGGCCACAAATTGGCCCCAAATTTATTGTTGCAAAGTGAGCCATTTGTTAAGTGAGTTTTGCCCCAATTTTGACCTTTCTTGCCACCATTGTTAAGTGAATCATTGCTGTTATTCATTTAGTAACATGGTTGTTAAGTGAATCTGGCTTCCCGATTGACTTTGCTTATCAGAAGGTCGAAAAAGGTGATCACATGACTCCAGTATGTGGTAACAGTCATAAGTACGAATCAGTTGCCCAGCATTTGAATTTTTATCACATGACCCTGGAGATACTGCAACAGTCATAAGTGTGAAAAATGGTCATAAGTCCGTTTTTCAGTTCCGTTGTAAGTTTGAACAGTCATTAAAAGAACAGTAGTTGAGAACTCCCTGTAAATAGACCAGTTTAAAGAGCTTATTAAAATACTATTATTCTGAGTACTTAAATGTATTCTTCTTCTTTATTATTTTAGTCTATAAAAATATGTGTCAACACTGCTAACATTGGATGTTTTTGCATTGACAACACATGGAGACGCAACCATTTTCCTCTTTTGCTTTTGCTCTTAGAGTTAGAGTTAGATGATGCTGGGGGAGGAATATGCATAGGAGTTTAGTTAGACATAACAATTCTGAACCTAGTATGAGAACCAAGGTTATTGAAATAAGAGATGATAAAGAATTGGCAGGCTGGAGAGCTGGAGGGGAAGCCCACATTTCAAACTAATTGGAGAATTTTATTTATGACTGTTAATTGAGGGAGGGAATTGTGCTTTGATACTATGTGCTCAGGGGAGGGGAACTCAGTTTTTGGCTTCAATTAAGTTAGTGTCGATGCTATGCTGCTCAAATAAAGATTCTTTAAGGTAAACAATGTCTTGAAGTTCTTTGAAGAGTTTCATTTGTCGGAACCATGACATTATGTATAATTGCTTCCAGGTCAATGATCTATTTGACCAGGGAATCCTTTCCTGGATAAGATGAGGACCAAAAACTGGAAAGAAGAAACCAACATGAAGAGATCATTGTAATGTAAACACCAATGAAAATCAGATTAGATGAATTAAAAATAATTAAAACAGTTATTATCATTAAATTCCGTGTATTAAATTTCCTTCTTCTGTATGGGAAAAGATTGCTTCAGCATCTTTCATGATGCCAATATGTCTTAGCAGGAAAATGAGGCTTTCAAAAAGTCAGTGCCTAGTTTATTTATTTAATTAGCTGATATGCATGTGGTGTGAACACAAGTACAACCCTTTTTTTAAAGGTTCAGATTTTGTGTGAATTCTTTTCATCTCCTTTGGAAAAACAGCGATGGAAATTGATACATACACATAGCGCTGGTTAAACACATGTACTATTAAAAAGAACAAAATTGAAATTATCAAAATGAAAATGTCATTTAGACTTACCGTATATGCCGCCGTATTAGGCGACCTGGCGTATAAGACGACCCCCATCTTTATAGCCGGGCTGCATTCCTAGAACGTCGTCTTATACGCCGGAAACTACCAGTATTTCCGGCGTATAAGACGACTCCCGTCTTTGGCGCCGATTTCAGCACTCGCGGAAGTCGTCTTATACGCCAGCATTTACGGTATATACTACTTCATAATCAGAGATGGGATTCAAATAGCAGAATAACCAGTTCTCTGCATGGATGCAGGCCTTGGCCTCAGAGCCCTAGAATGGACTTCTGGAAGTGGCATCCATGCACTTCTGGCGAGCTCTTCTAGGCCTGGGAGGCCTCCTCCAGACTTCCGAAGCTTAGAATGGACTTCTGGAAGCAGTGTGCATTCAGCCGGTTCTCTGAACTCAACAAAATTTAGCTACCAGGTCTACTGAACGGTGCAAACTGGCTGAATCCCATGACACTTCATAGTGCTTTACAACATTCTCTAAGCACTCTTTTGCCCCCAACAATCTGGGCTCTTATTTTACCCATTTCGGAAGGATTGAAGGCTGAGTCAGTTTTGAACTGGTGAGGCTCAACTTCTGGTAGTGAGCAGAGTCAGCCTGCAATACTGCATGGTTGATAGATAGATAGATAGATAGACAGACAGACAGACAGACAGACAGACAGACAGACAGACAGACAGACAGACAGACAGACAGATAGGCAGGCAGGCAGGCAAGCAGGCAGGCAGGCAGACTTGAAGGCCCACCAGTTGTTTTTTTTTTTCTGCCACCAATTTTTCTATGTTTAAGAAAAGAATCTGAAGATGGAACAGCTGCAACAAGAAATCCTGGACAATGCCTCTTTATGGGATTTACAAAGCAGGCTGATGAAAGCTTTGAAGACTCCTTTTAAATGCCATGAGTGATGAAAGGTCAAATCCTACGTCGCCACACAAATGAATTAAAGGTCAAGATTGCAAAAAGAAGGAATATAAAATTGGACTATTTGACCAGGGATAAACTACGTTTGATATTTCTGGTAATTCCTAAAGGATTTTTTTTATAGAATTACCATAGGTTTGAAAAGATTATGATTATTCTGGATTGTGTATAGATAAAGGTTAGGCTATAGAGAGAAAGGGGTTTTTTTTTAACTTTAGAGGTGGAAAATATTATATTAACTTTATCTACCCATGCAATGAAGGTTGAAACAACTTCGTTATTACAGTCTCTGTTGCCTTTTATTTTCCCTTTTCTCTTCTACTATTCTTTTCTTTTTCTTTTTCTTTTTTTTGCATCTTCTGAACTTTTCTCTTTTCTCTTCTGGTTTAATTTCTGTTCATTTTTTTACTGTTTATTAAGTTCACTCAAATTATTAATAAAAAAGAAAGAAGAGGTTATGATATAATGTTTCTGTCATGGTTCCGACTGACAAAACTTTTCAAAGAACTTCGAGGCATTGTTTACCTTAAATAATCTTTATTCGAGCGGCATAGCATCGGCACATACACAGTCAAAGCCAAAATCTGGATTCCCCTCCCCTGAACACATAGTATCAAAGCACAATTCCCTCCTCTAATTTACAGTCATAAATCACATGCTCCAATTAGTTTGAAATGCAGGTTTTCCCGCCATTCCTTATCATCTCTTATTTCAAAAGCCCTGAATTCACACACTATTATAATACTGTTATGTCTAACTAACTCCCATCACATTCCTCCTCCTCCTCCCCCAGTATCATCTAATTCTAAGAGTAAAGCATAAGAAAGAAAAAGGCTGCACCTCCATATGTTGTCAAAGCAAGAACATCCAATGTTAGCAGCGTTGACAGTTTCTCTTTTCTGCAGCACACGCATGCACTAAGCTTGTCAGATTTTAAATCAGAGCATTTACGATCTCAGCTTACTTTCCTGTGAAATCTTCTGCTGGTTTCCCTCTTGAGCTATTTTTGATCTACTTCCCTTCTCTGATTCCCAGAGGAAATCAAAGGTTGGTTGTCTGAACAATTCATTTGCAGTTCTGATGACAGGTAGATGGTTATGAAACAAGCAGATAGCCCCTAACCTAATTGCAGATGAAGGTTTTACTCCCAAAATATTGTAGAACCTTAAGCTGTTGCATCAAGGATGAGAGAAGGACATGAAGAGCTTCTGAGTGAAAGGAATCTATTTAAGATGTACTTTAAGATAGAGAAATTAAAGTGATCTACGTTTTATAATTTTAACAGTGGAAATTACACGGTAAGGCAGGGAAGACAAAGCCCACTAGATTGGATTGTCAGCCTCAATCTGAAAATAAAAGGCAGACGTCAGCCCTGGGCTTCAACTCTAGTTAGAGCATTGAGCTGGCATTGACTGATTGATTATTGACTGACTGATTGATTGATTGCATCCATCCTGGCTCTCTTTGGCCTCTCAGCAGCTTTCAATCACAGCTCTTCTGGAGAAATTCAGAAAGCTGGAAGTGAGAAGCACAGTGTCACAATTGTTCTCCTTTTCCAGGGCCAGATCCAGTCAGCCTTGGTAGAGAAGGAGAGGTCTAACTGTCACCCCTGTTCAGTGGTGGGATTCAAACATGTGAGCAACCGGTTCTCTGTGTGGATGCCACTTCCAGAAGTCCATTCTGGGCCTGGGCAACAAAAAATTAGCTACTGGTTCTGCCAAAGTGGTGCAAACCGGCTGAATCCCATTACTGCCTCTGTTTTATAGGATGCCACAGATCTACAGATCTACTCTCTCCCTGATCCCTGTCTCATGTACATGAAGTTTCAGGTCATCTACTGACCTGGACTGAGGTCTCATCAACATCCAATGGTACATCTATTTCCGGGTCACCCATGGGTCTTCACCCATGTTGTGAAGACCCTTTCCTCCATGAATGGAGGTAGAGTTGAGGTCTGGATGCAGTAGAACAGCCTTCAGCTCAACCATATCAAGACCAGAAGATATTTTCCCCATCCTATTCAATTCTTAACTCATGGGCAGTCAAACTTTTCACTTACATGTGCAGGTAAAACAAAGAGTAGTTTAAGCTCTTGATGTTCTTCCTTTGCACATCTAAAAGCACCCCTTTGCTTACATACATCCAAGCACATGTACAGAAAACATGCCCAAGCTTTCTTGAGTCTATCCAGCTGCTAAGCAAGGGTAACCAGAGCTTTGAGCAATAAGCTGTGGTGGCACAGTGGTTAGAATGCAGTACTGCAAGCTATTTCTGCTGACTGCTCGCTGCTTGCAGTTCAATTCTCACCAGCTCAAGGTTGACTCAGCCTCCCATCTTTCTGAGGTCAGTAAAATGAGGACCCAAATTGTTGGGGGGGGGCAAGATGCTGGCTCTGTAAATGGTTAGAGAGGGCTGTAAAGCACTGTGGAGTGGTACATAAGTCTAAGTGCTATTGCTATTCCTATTGAATTGATATTCCATTGTGTGATTTCTTTTATTGTACAACTTTATTGTCACTAAAGAAAAAAATAAAATATTAGGATATTTGGCCTGATTTCTCTCCAGTTCTCCACCTTTTTAGGGGTGCAAAAAATGGGCTAATTGGGTTCTTCCTTTTACGTTTCTCAAAATCTTACAGCATTTATTTGACTTGATTTACTAGGAAAAATGTTTTGGAATATGATCAGCTACAATTTTTTAAAAAAAGTAATGTGGAAAATATTTCATAACCCTATAAGTACTCATGAAATAGATGTCCTCTTTTTTGTCCTAGCAAACTCAAGTAATGAAGTTGCAGAAAAATTTAGGGTAGTATTATTATATTCTTTATTATTAAAATTAGTCTATGCCAGAGAAGAGCAACAAAGATGATTAGGGGACTGGAAGCTAAAGTATATAAGGAACGGCTGCTGGAATTGGGTATGTCTAGTTTAGTGAAGAGAAGGACAAGGGGGGACAGGATAGCAGTGTTCCAGTATCTCAGGGGATGCCCCAAAGAAGAGGGAGTCAAGCTATTTTCCAAAGCGCCTGAAGGCAGGACAAGAAGCAATGGATGGAAACTAACCAAAGAGAGAAGCAACCTAGAACTAAGGAGAAACTTCCTGACAGTTAGAACAATTAACCAGTGGAACAACCTGCCTCCATAAGTGGTGAATGCTCCAACACTGGAAATTTTCAAGAAGAGACTGGACAGCCATTTGTCTGAAATGGTATAGGGTTACCTGCCTGAGCAGGGGGTTGGACTAGACCTCCAAGGTCCCTTCCAAGTTTTTATTATTATTATTATTATTATTATTATTATTATTATTATTATTATCATCATCATCATCATCATCATCATCATCATCATCATCATCATCGGAACCTGAAGAAAACAAGAAAACAGACTTAAAAGGTGGTTATAACATGCAGCTGGAGCAATGGGAAAATATGTGATTGAAGGGATTGAAATACGTATTATGTTATGATTTTAAAGATTTATATATATATATATATATATATATATATATATATATATATATATATATATAATGATGTACTTTTGATGCATGTTGTTAGAGAAATTGTCTAGAATGTATAAAGACACTTCAAATTTATGTTAGCGATGTGAAGAATCAAAAGGGACCCTATCAGTGGTGGGATTCAGCCAGTTTGCACCACTTCGGCAGAACCGGTAGCTAATTTTTTCTTGCCCAGGCCCAGAATGAACTTCTGGAAGCAACTTCCACACAGAGAACTGGTTGTTCACATATTTGAATCCCACCATTGTACCTTGTATTGTGTTTGGTGGGTGTGCGAAAAGCTAGAAAATTGTGGATTAAAATACAAACATTGATTTAGAGGATTTTAAAAATTAATGTACAGTTGAGACCAATCAATTGGAATAAAGCTGGCAGGGATCTTGGAGATCTTCTAGTCCAACCTCCTGCTCAAGCAGAAAACACTATACTATTTCGGACAATGGCTGTCCAGTCGCTTCTTAAAAGCTTCCAGTGTTGGAGCATCCACAACATCTGAAGGCAAAGCTGTTCCACTGGTTAATTGTCTTCACTGTTAGGAACTTTCTCCTTAATGCCAGGTTGTTTCTCTCCTTGATTACTTTCCATCCATTGTTTTTTGTCTTGTCTTCTGGTGCTTTGGAAAATAAGTTGACCCCCCCCCCTCTTCTTTTTGGCAGACCCTCAAATACTGGAATACAGCTGTCATGTCCTTTTCTCTAGACTAGCCATACCCAATTCCTGTAACCATTCTTCATTTGTGTTAGTCTCCAGGCCTTTAATCATCTTAGTTGCTTTTCTCTGCACTTTTTTAAAAGTCTCAACATCTTTTTTTATAATGTGATGACCTGATGTTCTTCTTTTAGGATCGATGGACAAACAGTTGTAAAACATTCATGGAACATTTTGTATAACAGCAGTGAGATTATTGTATGCACAAAAATGGAAAATTTCAATATTGCTTGCACTGTGTACTGGAGGAATGGTTAGCAAAAATGATGGAGTTTGTTGAGATGGCTCAATTGACTTCTTTGATCATAGAAAAGACAATATCTACATTTATTGCTGACTACAAACTCCTTATAGGCTTTTTGTGTGAAAGAAAAAAAATGAATTTATGATTTATGGTTTTGAGGATTCAAGACAGATTGCAGAAAGAAGAGAGGTATGTTGTAAATGATAGAATAAGAGGTAAATTTATAATTGAACATATAACTGCTATAAAGAAGACTGGGAACTACTTCTTTGTGTCTTCTTTCTTTCTTTTCCCTATTTCTTTTATTCCCCCCCCCCATTTCTTGCACTTGTAGTCTTCTTTTTGGTTACTTTCTTTTCTTTTTCTTACCTTGTATTAATTTGTATATGTTTTTTTTATAAAGAAAGAAGGAAAGAAGGAAAGAAAGAAAGAAAGAAAGAGAGAGAGAGAGAGAGAAGGAGGGGAGGGGGAAAGGAAGAAAGAAAGAAAGAAAGAAAGAAAGAGAAAGGAAGGAAGGAAGGAAGGAAGACAAAAAAGGAAGGAAGGAAGGAAGAAGAAAGACAAAGAAAGAAAGAAAGAAAGAAAGAAAGAAAGAAAGAAAGATAAAGGAAGGGAAAAAGAAAGAAAAAAGAAAGACAAAGAAAGGAAGGAAGGAAAGAAAGAAAGAAAGAAAGAAAGAAAGATAAAGGAAGGAAGGAAGAAATAAAGAAAGAAAAAAGAAAGACAAAGAAAGGAAGGAAGGAAGAAAGAAAGAAAGAGAAAGAAAGGAAGGAAGGAAGGAAGACAAAAAAGAAAGGAAGGAATGAAGGAAGGAAGGAAGGAAGGAAGGAAGAAGAAAGACAAAGAAAGAAAGAAAGAAAGACAGAAAGAAAGAAAGAAAGAAAGAAAAATAAAAGAAGGAAGAAAGAAAGAAAAAAGAAAGACAAAAGAAGGAAGGAAGGAAGAAAAGAAAGAAAGAAAGAAAGAAAGAAAGAAAGAAAGAAAGAAAGAAAGAAAGAAAGGAAAGAAAGAAAGAAAGAAAGAAAGAAACTTTGGGAGGACAAGGACAAAGGAAGACAACAACAATCCATCCATCCATGCTGAAGATTAGCAAATTAGAATCTGATAGATGAAAACTATCTTGAAAAACTGAAAAACACTTGAGAAAGGGGCTTTACAAGACTCTATCATGTCTTTCTCATAGCCTCCCCTCCAACAAAAAAGTTATTTAAGTTTTCCTTCTTTATTTCCTTTCATTTTTTTTTTTTCATTGTGCTTCTGATCTTCCTTTGACATCAGAGGTGATGGAGGATAGAATTCTTGCTGGGATTGTTTACTCCAATACATTTTCCTTGTTCTGAAACCTTCTGAGTTGCTTTCACTTCCTGATCTGAAAACAAAAACAAAAAAACATTAGAAATATTTCCTTATGGGAGAATGGGAAACCAGAGAGACTTCAGCAGATGGAGGACAGAAGGTCTGGAAGCATCCTTTAGCTAATTCAAAACTCAATATTCCATTAGAGATCCTCAGTAGCTTTGGAATTGTGTCAATGGATGAATAGCAGGAATGACTTCAGGACATTCTGGAAGGGTGATGAAGATGATGACAACGATGATGATGAGTAAAATAGGAAAAAAATAATGATTTGACCTCCAGAGTATCTTGCTTCCATTCCCACTTGCAACCCTTTCCCCCAAATGTCTAAAATGGTTCAAAAACATCCAGCCACATCAGTTCCAGTCCTGTTCCTGATTGTCCTCCTTCAAATTCCAGTATCTGAAGGGCTGCCACAAAGAAGAGGGGGTCAGGTTGTTCACCAGAGCACCAGAGGGAAAGACGAGAAACAATGGTTGAAAACTGATCAAGGAAAGAAGCAACCTGGAACTAAGGAGAAACTTCCTGACAGTGAGGACAATCAACCAGTGGAACAGCTTGCCTCCAGAAATCATAGGTGTTCCATCACTGGAGATTTTTAAGAAGAGAGTAGACAATCACCTGTTTGAGATGGTATAGGTTCTCCTGCTTGAGAGGGGGCTGGACTAGAATACCTCCAAGGTCCCTTCCAGCTCTATTCTATTCTATTCTATTCTATTCTATTCTATTCTATTCTATTCTATTCTATTCTATTCTATTCTATTCTATTCTATTTTCTATTTTCTATTTTCTATTTTCTATTTTCTATTCTATTCTATTCTATTCTATTCTATTTTCTATTTTCTATTTTCTATTCTATTCTATTCTACTCTATTCTATTCTATTCTATTTTCTATTTTCTATTTTCTATTTTCTATTTTCTATTCTATTCTATTCTACTCTACTCTATTCTATTCTATTCTATTCTATTTTTTATTTTCTATTCTATTCTATTCTATTCTATTCTATTCTATTCTATTCTGTTCTATTCTATTCTACAGTATTCTATTCTATTCTATTCTATTCTATTCTATTCTATTCTATTCTATTCTATTCTATTCTATTCTATTCTACAGTATTCTATTCTACAGTATTCTATTCTATGCTAAAGCTCCAATGTCGAGAAGTGGGAAAATTTACAACTGTAATTGAGTCTGGAATTACACTTACAAATCATGCCATTTGGTAAACAGATTATTTTGTGAACAACCTGATTTTATGAAAACTTTTGCAGTGGTCATCAAGTGTGACTCTGCAGGTATTAAGTCAGTGCCAAGGCTGTTAAGTGAACCCATGGGTCTCATGCCCATGGGACACTGCAAAAGACCATAAATGCAAGCTGGTTGACCAGCACCCAAAATGTGATCACATGACTGTAGGAGGAACCACCAGAACTTTGAATCTGGGTCAAAAGTATCTTTTTGGTGGGTTCATCAGAATTTGAACAGTTGCTAAGCGATTGTCTATGGAGATTCTCAGTCATCCAGATGATGGTTGTCCCAAAGGTGCCTTTTCAGGAGGCAACTGGAATTTCTTGTTTTTCCTTTGAAGATGTTTTGCTTCTCATTTAAGAAGCTTCTTCAGCTCTGATTGGTTGAAGGAGAGTGGAAGGATTTATACCCCTTGCAGAAAGCTCATCATTTGCATTCTTTTAGGGAGTCGTTGAAGCCATTTGGAGGTTTACCTGTGTCCTCAGGGTCACGTGAGCAGTGCAAATGTGAGTATGAGTCTTGCACTGCTGAGGTGACCCTGAGGACACAGGTAAAACTCCAAGTGGCCTCAACGACTCTCTAAAAGAATGCAAATGACCAGCTGTCTATAATGAGTATAAGTCCTTCCATTCCCCATCATCCAGTCAGAGCTGAAGAAGCTTCTAGGATGAGAAGAAAAATGTCTTCAAAGGAAAAACAAGAAATTCCAGTTGCCTCCTGAAAAAAAAAAAGAAAAACACCTTGGGTTGCTAAGCAAATGTTTGTAGGTCAAGGACTACCCCTAACACATCCCTTCCTAGTCCCAATTCCAGAATTGGGCAAAATTACATACAGCGATGAAAATCTTGTAAGCCAAAGTCATTAAATATTTCTGTGGTTTTTTTCCCCCTTCTTTTCTGTTTCTGAAAAGCCCCTGATTGACGCCTTCTAGCATAGACTGAAGAACTATTAATGGGCCATTACCACTGGAGAAGTGAACCTATGAATAAGTCCTTATAAAGCATTAGTCTCTTAATTGAATTGTTGATGTTAATAAGTTCAGGAAATAAATGGATCATTGAGTGATTGGAAGAGTAGGGGGAAAAAAACATAATACATATAATGCTGTTGGCTCCTTTTAAAGATCGGCTTTGTTTTCCATCCATAGTTCACACAGGGATCATTTTAAAAGGGGTCTGTTGTGGTTCAAGAGACAAAAACTGGAATAGAATGAGACAAAGCAAACTCTTTGATCAGGAGTTCATGACAGCCTTATAAGAAATTATGGGCCATGAGGGGTCGTATTAGATCATTCAGCATTCTCTTCTACAACACTGATTGACTGAATATTACTTGCTTATTTAATAAAAGCGAGGGCTGCTTTTTATTAATACAAGCAGTCTCCAAATGGGAAGGCAAACGCCGCCCAGAACAATTTAGCAGCAAACCCTATTTCGGGAAGTCCCTTCAATTTGCACACTTTCAGTTCAATTGCATAAAACAACTTAGAAGAAAATAACACAGGAATGAACCACTGGAGCACGAAGACAAAAAAGAAGACACGGCAGTACAGGTTAAATAGACAGTTTAGTTAAATGGGCCCATCTTCAGCAAAGAATTCCATAAAGGTCTCCCCAAAAGTCCTGGGAAATGCAAACCTTGACTAGGCCATGGGACTTTCTTTGTTTTTCCTTGAAGCTCTTTCACTTCTCATCCAAGAAGCTTCTTCCGTTCTGACTGAATGGTGGAGGATGAAAGGTTTGATGTTTCTTGCAGTCATCTGGTTCGATCTTAATGTAGAATTGGGGGTGTAGGGTTTGTTCTATGTCAGTGGTTCTCAACCTGTGGGTCAGGACCCCATTTGGGGTCGAACGACCATTTCATGGGGGTTGCCAAAGAACGCAGTCCACCATTTTTCCCCCTTTTCCTTAGCTGTGCTCTTCCCTTTTATTCTATTGGCTTTTGAAAGCCAATAGAATAGACTTTCTTGAATAGAGTCTAATTCTGTTGGCTTTCAAAAGCCAATAGGAATTGTCCAGGCTGTCTCTGCCCTGCTGAGCCCGCCAAAAGCCCCATTCTGCAAACAGTGCTGCACCAGTTGAGTAGTCCTCAACTTACAACCAGTTGGGGGTCGCAGCATTAAAAAGGTTGAGAACCACTGTTCTATGTTATGCTGTGCATTTGTGAAGTGGAGAATGACGCCATCAGGACCAGATTCCGCAGTCCATCTGCATTTGAAAGACAGAGGTCACTTTTTTGAAGACAGCAAAGTCCACATTTTGGACCAAGAGGACTGCTGGTTTGAAAGAGGGGTCAAAGAGGCCATCTGTGTCCAAATTGAACAGTCCTCTCTCAACAGAGGGGGAGGGATATGACACCACCTCTCTCCTGTTTACCCATTTACACTATTCAGGTGACCGCCAGAAACATAAATCATCATGTTAGATCTTTTTAATAATCTTTTAAAATTGATTTTATTACGTGTTTTATCCCATGCTAGACTATAATTGTATTTTTAGTGTCAGGTCAGTATGATTCAGTTTTCTGAAGATAGCTTGTTTTTGTTTTACAAATGCCTGTAAAACTAGGCAGAACTTGGTCGCCCTCTGATTGCACCATTGATCGTGATTGTCCTCTTGCTATGTCCTCTCGTGATGGCTCTGTCTAGCTTTGTTTTATTTGGATGTTTGATTTATGTGTGGCCTTTGGCTGTAATAATAAATTGTTTGATTTATTCAGTGACCCTGAGAGCACAAATAAACATCCAAGTGGCCTCAATGACTCTCAGAAAGAGTGCAAATGACCAGATGACTGCAAGGAATATAAATTCTTCCATTCGCCACCATTCCATCAGAACTGGAGAATATTATTGGATGAGAAGTGAAACGTCTTCAAGGAAAAACAAAGGAAGTCCAGTTGCTTCTTTAAAAAAACAGTGGGATTGGGCAGTGGTGGGATTCAGCCAGTTCACACCACTTCGGCAGAACCGGTAGCTAATTTTTTTTGTTGCTCAGGCCCAGAATGGACTTCCAGAAGTGGCATCCACACAGAGAACTGGTTGTTCACATATTTGAATCCCACCACTGCCTTTGGGACTTTCCAGTGATTCATCAAACACATACAAACCACCCATTTATTTGTCCATTTGTTTGTGATTCTTTATATGCGGAAAACAGACTCACTTCACCAATACACAGGGCTTTTTTTTTTTCCATAATGGGGGTTAGAGACTTTAATAATAAATTGGCATGCATGACTAAGCTTTTCTGAGACTGAACCATAAAATTATAATTAGTTTAGAAAAAATGATGAAAAAATGTAATTTTGATCATACATGCCCCCTGCCTGGTATAAAAATGGCTTGAGTTGTATCATTATTGGAGATTTGCAGTCGTGTAATTATACTTTACTGACCCAAGTTAATTTTCAGGCATCGATTTATATTCTTTGAATAATTTTTGGCTAAATAAATAGCTCTAGTTTTTTTTGTTGTTTGTTTTTTAAAGTCTGCTATTCTCAGAAATGGAAAACTAGTAACTAAGGGGAAAAGATCTCTTGACTTCTTTTGTCAAAAATTTGCCCTTCTGCTATTATTATTTGACATTTTCCCAAATTCACCCAAACAGCATGATTAAGAACATAAGATTTTTTGCTATTTATTTCTAGAAATGATTCCCTCTTTCTATATAGTGGCCTCAGATTTCTATTAAGTGTTTGGAATCTCTAGGGAGATCAATGTCACCCTGTTCCAATATTTAACAACAACAACAACAACAACAACAACAATAATAATAATAATAATATAATAATTGGACAAATGTGCCACACTTACTATCAAACAAGGAAAAATAATGAAAACTGAAGGAATCAAGATGCCCCACAAAAATAACATTAAGAGTCTGGATGAGGAAGAGTACTACAAATACTTGGGTATCCTTCAAGCTGACAACATCAAGCACACTGAAGTCAAGAAAAAGATTAGAAGTGAATAGATCAAGAGAGTGAAGAAGATCTTAAAGTCCAAACTCAATGGAGGAAATACCATAAAGGCAATCAACACCTGGGCAATCCCAGTCATTAGGTACACAGCTGGCATAGTGGACTGGACTCAAGCAGAACTAAAAGCAATGGATAGGCAGACCAGAAAAATAATGACAATGAATCATGCCCTTCATCCATGCAGTGACATTGATAGACTTTATCTACCAAGGCAAATAGGTGGGCGTGGAATGCTACAAGTACATCAGATGGTTGAAGAAGAAAAAATGGCTTTGGAAGAATATCTGAAGAACAAGGATGAAGATGCACTGAAATTAGTATATCAGGAAGGCTTACTGACTACTGGAGAGACCAAATTGGCCTACAAGAAAGACCAAATGAAGAACAGAATAGAGGCATGGGAAGACAAAGCACTAGATGGCCAATACATTAAAAAAATAGCTGGGAAAGCAGATAATAATAAAACCTGGCAATGGCTAAGAGCAGGAAAATTGAAGAAAGAGACCGAGGGACTAATTCTGGCTGCACAAGACCAAGCCTTAAGGACAAATGCATACAAGTCAAAATTGAGAAGACAGCAACAGACAGTAAGTGCCGCCTATGCAAAGAAGCTGAAGAAACAGTGGACCCCTTGGTAAGCTGTTGCAAGAAGATTGCACAGACTGATTACAAGCAGCGGCATGACAAAGTAGCAACAATGGTGCATTGGAAGATCTGCAAAAAATATCATTTGCCTGTAAGCAAAAACTGGTGGGATCATAAAATAGAGAAAGTCATAGAAAATGATAACATTAAACTGCTCTGGGACTTCAGAATTCAAACAGACAAGCATCTGCAACATAACACCCCAGACTTAACAATTGTCGATAAGAAAGACAAAAAAGTCTGGATAGTGGATGTGGCAGTACCTGGAGATAGCAGAATAGAAGAGAAAGAACTGGAGAAGATAACAAAATACAAAGACCGACAAATAGAAATAGAAAGACTGTGGCAAAAGCAAGCAAGGGTAGTACCAATAGTCATAGGCTCCTTGGGTGCAATCCCAAAACAACTGGAGCACCACTTGAACACCATTGGCATTGACACATTCGCTATTAGTCAATTGCAAAAGGCAGCCTTACTAGGAACTGCTTCCTCCTGCAACGATATCTGTAATACCATCAAACATCCACATCTGCCTATCCCAGGTCCTGGGTAAGGACTCGATAGGTAGACAAAATGCCAAATCCAGTCTGAACATCTGGCTGACTGTGCGATGATCAATAATAATAATAATAATAATAATAGAATGAACTGGAGAAGATAACAAAATACAAAGACCTACAAATAGAAATAGAAAGACTGTGGCAAAGTCAAGCAATGGTAGGACCAATAGTAATAGGCTCCTTGGGTGCAATCCCAAAACAACTGGAGCACCACTTGAACACCATCATTGGCATTGACAGATTCACCATTAGTCAATTGCAGAAGGCAGCCTTACTGGGAACTGCTTCCATCCTGCAATGATATCTGTAATACCTTAAAACATCCACATCTGCCTATCCCAGGTCCTTGGTAAGGACTCGATAGGTAGACAAAGATGCCAAATCCAGTCTGAACATCTGGTTGACTGTGCGATGATCTATCATCATCATCATCATCATCATCATAACAATCAAGGAGAGAAACAACCTAGAACTAAGGAGGGATTTCCTGACAGAACAATTAATCAGAAGTTGTGGGTGCTCCAACACTGGAGGTTTTTAAGAAGAGATTGAGCTACCAATGGTGTAGGGTTTCCTGCTTGACCAGGGGTTGGACTAGAAGACCTCCAAGGTCCCTTCCGTTATTCTATTATCCTGAATGGTCACTAAGTGACCAATCTTTAAATAAAGATTAGTTGTAGGACAAAATTCTGTGAAAATTCTGTGAATACCTAGTATATGATAGAAGTACAAAGGAGAATCTCACAGTGAGAAACAGATAAAAATAAAATTGATTTTTTTTTTTAAGTATCGGATATTTCTCCCGTCTGGCATTATTTTTAACATTGCTGTTGCTATTATTTGATTTCAGGTTTCCTTTTCTTTTATCTTAATTTGTATTAATCAGTGTTCTTTTAAGAATATAATATCTATTCAGCTATTAAGATTTGTGCTTTTCATTGCTATTTCATGGCTGTTATTTAATGTTATGTATTATTAATACAACAAAATAGTAATTGTATTAAGGTATCACAGATAGATAGATAGATAGATAGATAGATAGATAGATAGATAGATAGATAGATGAGAGAAATAGTGAGCAAGATTCCCCCTTCTGAATATCTTGGATATCTCATCTCAGATTTGTTAAAGATTACTCTTCCAATTTGAAGTAACACATTTTTTGTGTGTGTTTGCCTGTGTAATTTATTGGCGTATGAAGTATTGTCTGAAAGACTACAGCTGCTGCCTGCCTTAGATTTTTTTTTTTACCCAATTTTACAGCTGGCTTGACATGAAAATACAAATCTAAGCTTGATAAATACCAACCACTGTTCTTATGTAGGAGAAATTAATTTCCAAACTGCATTGTAGGCCTGGCGGCAATCACAGCTGATGTCAAAAAGTAAGAATCATGCAGTTTTGTCAGGCTACTAGTAATAAACAATGATCATTTCCATCTCTTTGCAGCACCAGATTTCACTTGAGAGAAATGCAAATATGTCTGCTTGTTAAAGTACCTGATTGCCAAAGTATTTAATCAGGAAAAGGATGATAGTTTACTGCGACCTGAATAAATTCCAATGGGGGTAAGCAACAATTTCTTTCCCTTCTCTTCCATGCATCTTCCTCTGCCCAATGTACAAACTGATCTCACCGACCAACATTTCAGCCAGTGGAAATATTGTGTGGGTTCTTGACGATATGGATGAATAAAATATAAGTAAACTTAGAATTGTCCTAGGAGAAAAGTGGTTAATTGGCATGGTGCATATCACGACATCGACACAAAATGGACACCGTTGGTTTATTTATTTCAGTCTACTACCTACAGGTAGTCCTTGACTTACAACAGTTCTTTTAGTGACTGTTCGAAGTCACAATGGCACTGACAAAAGGGACTTATGACTATTTTTCACACTGATGACTGTTGAAGCATCCCCATGCTTGTGTGATCAAAATTCAGACGCTGGGCAACTATGTCAAGGTAATGATTTAAAAGCTAACCAGCTGATGTAATGTAAGATGTAATGATGGGAATGACTCAGCAGGGTCTGTGTCTCTTTAAGACAGGGGTGTCAAACTCAATTTCATTGAGGGCCGCATCAGCATTGCAGTTGCCCTCAGGGGGCCAGGTGGGTATGGCCAGGGTGGGTGCGGCCTACTGGGTGGGTGTGGATGGAGTGGGTGTGGCCTATTGGGTGGGCATGGCCAGCTCTACATCGTTCACATCAAGGGTGCCTGTGGGGGCCTGGGCAGGAGTGGGATAGATCTGAGGGTCTCTGGCAGAAGGGGGTGGGACTGGGGCAAGTGCCAAGGCATGGTCCACTGGAAGAGCCTCACTGTTCCTCTCAGGCCATGTGGGGGGGGGCTTATGGAGCTAAGACTGAATGCGTTTCAGCATAGAGGGCCACCACAAAATTGTACATTGGCTCCCAGCTGGCCTGGGGCGTTCCCTCACTGTTTCCAGGATGGCTTCACGGGCCACATGAAACCACTTCACAGGCCACATCCGGCCCCCGGGCCTTGTGTTTAACATGTCTGCTTTAAAAGCAAGCAGGGTCTGTATCTCTTTAAGAGCTTTGTATAAAAGGCAAGGCACGGCAGATGTGTTTTCTCTCTCTTCCATTTTCCTACTGTAACTGCTCTGTGTTGGATCCTGCTGTATTACCCCATGTATGTATTTTGTTCCTGGTGCATGATATTGTAGATAGTGTAAGATAAACTACCATTTAATATAGACCAGGGTTTACTGTGTTTACTCCTGGGTTATCTCAGTGCAAGAAGACTGTGCATGCTGTGACAAACTGACTCATATTTATGACAGTTGCAGCATCCTGGGGGGGGTTCATGTGATCCCCTTTTGCGACCTTCTGACAAGCAAAGTCAATGGGGGAAGCCAGATTCACTTAACAACCATGTTACTAGCGGAACAAGTGCAGTGATTCAAGAAAGTTCATAAAATGGGGCAAAACTCACTTAACAAATGTGTCACTTAGCAATAGAAAATTTGGGTTCCATTGTGGTTATAATTCAAGGACTACCTTAACTTTGGAATATGGCCACTTCAGGCTGCTTATTATATATAAGTCTTCTTATAAATAAGCCAAAAATGCCACAACGACAAAAAAAATCAAGCTCGGATGAGTTTTATCTCTGCTGTTGAACATAAGTAGTATTTTTGCTATGAGAAGAAAGAATGAAGGCATGAGACTAGTTACCTCCTAGCATTTTCTGTCAGAACTACAACTGCTGTCTCGATGGGTTTCCCTTAACAAAATCAGAAGATAAAATGGCGGAAGACTAGGCCAGCCAGAATTTATCTCAATCCACTCTGTATATCTCTACTTCTGACTGTGCACAAAACAGCTTTTGGACCCCCATAATTCTGTGAACTGAAACCCAGAAGAGGTGGGATCTACAGGAAATCATAGAATCATATTGCTGGACAGGATCTGAGAGGTCATCTAGTCCAACCCCTTCTAGTCTCAAGGCAGGAGTCCTTATACCTTCTCAGACAAAGTCCCAAAAGTGCTTTTTCACAAGGCAACTGGACTTTCTTTTTTTTTCTCTTTCAAGACGTTTTGCTTCTCATCCAAGAAGCTTCTTCAGCTCTGACTGGATGGTGGGGAATGGAAGGATGTCAACCATGACCTGGATACTGGGAATTCCATAGACATTCTCAGACAAAGGGTTTGTCCAATCTTTTCTTGAAAACCTCCAGCAATGAAGCACCCATAGCTCCAGGACTGAAGCTTTCCTATTGATTAATCTTTCTCACTGTCAAGATATTCATAACAGAATAAATAACAGAGTTTGGAAGAGACCTTGGAGATTGTTTAATGACTCTAATCCAATGTTTCTCAACCTTGACAATTTTAAGGCATGTGGACTTCAACTCCCAGAATTCCACAGCCAGCAGTGCTGGCTGTGGAATTCTGGGAGTTGAAGTCCACATGCCTTAAAATTGTCAAGGTTGAGAAACACTGCGTCTAATCCAACCCCCTGCTCAAGTAGGAAACCCTGTACTGGATCTCTCTCTGAGACCTCTTTCCACCCTTTGCATCTAGTAAACATTTGAGTGAGATCCCTTTTAACAGAATTTCCATATGTTTAATATTTTGAATAGCCACCCTTTCTGTGTACTATAAACCACTTCTTATTACTGATATTTATAATAATTCATACCTTTAACATGAGCTAGCCTTTCTCCTCTTTTTATCTCAGGGAGAAAAAAAAAATCAGATCCAATAAGATCTGCCTTTGTGGGTTTTGAGGCTGAGTGAGGTTACTTGTGAAACTTATATCCTGTGACCTTGTTTTTTTAATTACCAAAGCAATCAGTTCCTCTGTACTCCTGGTAGATATTTTACAGTTGGCATACTTAACCTCTGGACTGTCCGTTCCCACAAAAATCAACTTCTCACATTAGAATACGGAATTGCAATAAATATAGGAACTAATTGGCTTGAAAGAATGCATTAGGAATACAACACTGGGTCATTAATTGCTGCCTGAGGTTTTTTTTTTTCCCCAAAATGCAAAATGTACTAGTTCTCCTTGCCATGTATGAATAATAAATAGAACATGCCATTATTCTTGTACAGCTCAAAATGAGGAGACCTATTAAGCACTTACCAAACCAACTTTTAATGAATACATCAACAACAGAAAAGCTTCTGTTAAATAATAAAAGAGAGGGGAATATTTTTTTTGACTTTATGATAACATCTAAATGTTGACATGCTCCTGATTATGTAGGAATTATGCAGTCTGCAGCCTCATTTTCATCTAATGGTCTCTCAGCAAAACAAACCAAGATTGTCCTTCTCATCCAGAGCAGGAACAGTAGCAATGTCAGCTATTTTGTGGCTCAAGGCTGCCTCTTAGATAAATGTAAGTGAAGGAGGTTTCTGCTGATCCAATCCCAAAAACCCAATGCAATCCTAGACTGCATTAACAGAGAGACAGAATCAAGATCACATGAAATTTCAGTACTGCTTTACAAAACCTTAGTAAGATCACACTTGGAATATTACATCCAGTTCTGGTCACCACAATACACACACACACACAAAAAAGATGTTGAGGCTCTGGAAAGAGTGCAAAGAAGAGCAACATAAATAATTAGGGGTGGGGTGGGTACCCTGGAGGCTAAAACAGACGAATAATGGTTACGGAAACTGGGTATATCTAGTACAATAAAAAGAAGGACTAGGGGTGATATGATATAGCACTATTCCAATATTTCAAGGCTCCTACTAAGATGAGGGAGGGTCAATCTCTTTTCCAAAGCACCAAAAGGCAAGACAACAAACAATGGATGGAAACTGACCGAGGATAGAAGCAACCTAGAACTAAGGAGAATTAATGGTCAGAACAATCA
The DNA here is from genome assembly GCF_016545835.1 of Crotalus tigris. Taxonomy (NCBI): domain Eukaryota; kingdom Metazoa; phylum Chordata; class Lepidosauria; order Squamata; family Viperidae; genus Crotalus; species Crotalus tigris. Next base: position 125,269 of record NW_024098351.1, read on the forward strand.
ATCAATGGAACAGCTTATCTTCAGAAGTTGTGGGTGCTCCATCCCTGAAGGCTTTCAAAAAGAGACTGGATAACCATTTGACTAAAAAGGAATAGGATTTCCTGCTTGAGCAAACAGTCAGACTAGAAGACCTCCGAGGTATTATTCTATGTTCTATGTACTCAATTCTAAGACTCATTCCATCTCAAAAAGATTGTTGAGAGCTGCATGTGATTGGAACCTTGGCTTTGAAATTTAGCAGTGTGCAGCAGCAGCCAAAAAAGTTAATACAATCCTGGGTTGTATAAACAGAGGCATAGAATCAAGATCACACGAAGTATTAGTACTGCTTTATAAAACCCTAGTAAGACCACACCTGGAATATTGCAGCAAATTTTAGTCACCATATCACAAAAAAGATGTTGAGAGTTTGGAAAAAAATTCAGAGAAGAGCAACTAAGATGATCCAAGGCCTGGAGACCAAAACATATGAAGAACGGCTGCGGGACATGGGTTTGGCTAGTCTAAAGAAAAGAAGAAATAGGGGAGACAAGATAGCAGTGTTCCAGTTTCTGAGGGGCTGCCACAAGGAAGAGGGGGTCAGGTTGTTCACAAGAGCACCAGAGGGAAGGACGAAAAACAATGGTTGGAAACTGATCAAGAAGTGAAGCAACCTGGAATTAAGGAGAAACTTCCTGACAGTGAGGACAATTAACCAGTGGAACAGCTTGCCCCCAGAAATTATGGGTGCTCCATCACTGGAAATTTTCAAGAAGAAACTAGACAATCATCTGTCTGAGATGGTATAGGTTATCCTGCTTGAGCAGGGGGCTGGACTAGAAGACCTCCAAGGTCCCTTCCAGCTCTATTCTATTCTATTCTATTCTATTCTATTCTATTCTGGTGCTCTTGTGAACAACCTGACCCCCTCTTCGTTATGGCAGCCCCTCAGATACTCAGATACTCTACTCTACTCTATAAACAAATAGCTAGTAGATTTTATGTGCTGTTAAATGCAACTATTGCTAGTATGACTCTCTCTTTCCCTGACTAATTATTTTTTACCTGGATGTTTTGCTACTGGAATGTATTCTTTACAAAATACAAGCATACCAATATTTTGCCTTTCCAGAAACCTTTCAATGTTGATGACCGGAATGTTAGTGCAATAATTTATAGCTATATTATTTTCATAGTTGCATATTATAATAATGCCCTTGAGCAGAAACACATTACAAACAGACTGATAAGTTGGCTGTGAAAATCAGAAGAATGAGAGTAGGAAATGAGGAAGAATGGTCCATGTTTAGAAACAGGTTGATTTGAAGGATTCTGATTATGGAATTGGTGCTGTATTTAGGTCGTGAAGACATAAGGAGACCTCTTATACACAGGGTCACCACCAATCACCTCACATTCAGTGTGATGAAAGATAATTCTTCCTAGAAGCTGAGAACTTTGGTGAACCTATGTATGAACTATAGCAGACTGTGCGGCAGAGAAAACCTCAGTGTCAAAACTCTCAACATGAAAAGATGTTGAGGCTTTGGAAAGAGTGCAGAGACGAGCAAGTTAGGTGATTAAAAGTCTACAGCAGGGGTTCCCAACCGGGGTTGCGAGACGATATTCCAGGGGCTGCAAAAACTTAGGTTTTCAAAAGTATAGTGTATATGCATGATTCATTGCCATTATTTCGAACTTTTGTAAAGGGTGCGAGAATATATCAGAAGGGGTATAGAAAAGGTTGGGAGCTGCTGGCCTAGAGACTAAAACATATGAAGAACGGTTGCAGGAATTGGATATAGCTAGTCTAGAGAAAAGAAGGACAAACACGATAACACTGTCCCAATATTTGAGGGGCTGCCCCAAAGAAGAGAGGATCAACCTATTTTCCAAAGCACCAGAAGGCAAGACAGGAAACGAAGGATGGAAACTAATCAAGGAGAGAAACAACCTAGAACTAAGGAGGAATGTCCTATGGTGAGAATGATTAACTAGTGGAATGTCTTACTTTCAGAAGTTCTGGGTGCTTCCAGTACTGGAAGAATGAAGGATTGCCATCAGAAGAAGAAATAATCACGAAAATATTGGTATGTGCAGAGATGGACAGACTAACTATGAGGCTGAAAGACAAAGAAGATACCAACTATTATAAAATTTTGAATTTATTCTATTGTTGGTTAGAGAAAAGAATGAAGGATTAGGAAGTGAACATGTATTAGCTTAGCAAACACCAGACAACTTGTTTGATTGGAAAAATTAACATATGTTGATGGAAAAAAAAATTAATAAAAAAAAGATTGTTAAAAAAAAGAAGTTCTGGGTGCTTCATCATTGAAGGCTTTTAAGAAGAGACTGAACCTGCACTTGTCTAAAATGGTATAGGGTCAAAATGAAGATGTTTCTTGGATGAGAAATATCTTCAAAGAAAAACAAGATAGTCCAGTTGCCTCTTAAAAAGCACCTGTCAAGCCCTCCTTGGGCTTGACATACACGGGGGGGGGGAGGTGAAGAACAGCACAGTGGAGGAAGATGACAACCAGCACCGGGTCCAAGGCAGTTCACCGTCTCGATGAGGGAGCGCGAGCTGCTATACTCCAGTGGGGTGTTTGGGCCGCTAAACAGCTGACGGGCGGTTGCCAGAAGGCATAGAAAGCTGCGCCCGTGCAGAACAGCTGATGAACAGTTGCCGGGAGACATAGGGGAGCCGCGCCCACGCAGAGGGAGTTTGAGCCACCAAACAGCTTACGGGCAGTGAACCGGAGAGTGTGCTGTCGGGGTGGGGTGTCCCAGAAATAACAACCACGAGGGAGGGGGTTAATCTGGATCAGCTGCTGCATTTAATTACGACCGGGTGCTGGTTGGGTGATAGGAGGGTGGGGTTGTGGGATAATTGATGGGTGGGGTTGTGGTTTGTTGGGCGGGGGTGTGGTGGCTACTTAATTGGGTGAAGGATGGGGTAGCACTAACACAAATGTATTTAAACCGCGCTGGGAGGCATCTGCTCCCAGCATGAACTTTGTATAGCAAAGAGCTTTGTTGCTGTAGGTCTCTGCTGATGCCAACATTTCCTTAAAGTAAACCGCTGCTGCCTGAGTCAAGTTGTCTTCGTGTCCTTCCTTACTCAAGATCCCAGTTGACAGCACCTTTGGGACAACCATGACCTGGATGATGGAGAATCTCCATAGACGTTGCTTCTACTGTGCCTATATCAGGGGTTCTCAACCTTGGCAACTTTAAGACTTGTGGACTTCAACTCCCAGAATTCCTCAGCCAGCTTTGCTGGCTGAGGAATTCTGGGAGTTGAAGTCCACAAGTCTTAAAGTTGCCAAGGTTGAGAACCCCTGGCCTATATGGATCTATCAGCAAAGCTATACTTTCCCCAGGAGCTTCTGTTGCTGCATATGCCAACAGGATGGTTGACAGATTCTCTGTTGGCAATTTGGTCCTCCTATCCCCTGGCTTTCCTTTACTTTTCCATCTGATTCCAACTAAATAGGAAACACAATAAACATAAGAGGCCCATTCAGTTAGCAGTGAAATTTTCCTACCTATTGTGCTCTGAATAGGCATAATGGTTACCCAGTTTTTATTCTGAAAACTGACCCACGTTCTTCTTTTGCCGTCAATTAATACGCTGGAAAACCCATTTTGCTCCTACCACATTTTGCTTTCCTCACCCACCTAAGCGCATACTCTTAAAATAACACAATTCCTTAAGCACTGGGGGAATAAATAGCTTTGTTCAGTCACTCCAAGGTGGAAGCATGGTGAACTTTTATATGCATCGCTATTGGCTTTCATGCTACTTACGGTTGATGGCTGTATTGAACTTTACACTCCACTGAAGGAGATTTTCGTGAGTGTACTAATTATGTACAGTTGAACGCAAAGAGGAGAGCATGGGTATGCAGGGGGTCAATTTAGAAAATAAAATGAATAAATATAAGGGCTTAAGAAAACAGTTGAGTTAGCTGATAAGGCATAACACCTAACGGCAGGATAAGAGGGCAATGAATGAAAGCTTGTCAGAGAGAAATTCAACCTGGAATTAAGGAGGAATATCCTAACAGTGAACACTGTTAAACTGGGGGACAACTTGACCCCCTCAGAGCTGTGGGTGCTGCATCACTGGAGGTTTTCAAGGAGAGATTGGACAACCATTTGTCCAGGTCGTTACAAGAAGACCTGCCTTGGGGAAGCGGTTGGACTAGAAGACCAACAAGGTCCCATCCAGCCCTACGATTCTAAGAAAGCAGCCCGATTCTGCACTCTTTCCTTTATTATTTCAAATTCCCAAAACGATGGGGTAAAACTACATGGTGCCATTGCCAGAATATTTCACGTAAGATGTGAATCTCATTCCTTCCTCGGATCTATGGAGATTCTCAAATCATTCTCAGGTCATGGTTGTCCCCAAAGGTGCTTTTTCTCAGAAGGCAACTGGACTTTCTTGTTTTTGTTTTTTTTTTTTTTTCTTTGAAAATGTTTCGCTTCTCATCCAAGAAGCTTCTTCCGTTCAATCTCAGACGAGAAATGAAACATTTTCAAAGAAAAAACAAACAAACAAGAAAGTCCACTTGCCTTTTAGAAAAAAAGCATCTTTGGGACCATCCTTCTTCCTATTTTTTTAAAAAAAAGGTATATAAAAAGTTGGACCATAAGAAAGGCTGAGTGCCAAAGAATTGAAGCCTTTGAACTATGGTGCTGGAGAAGACTCCTGTGAGTCCCCTGGACTGCAAGGCGATCAAACCGGTCAGTCCTAGAGGAGATCAACCCTGACTGCTCTTTAGAAGGCCAGATCCTGAAGTTGAAACTCAAATACTTTGGCCACCTAATGAGAAGGAAGGACTCACTGGAGAAGAGCCTGATGCTGGGAAAGATGGAGGGCAGTAGAAGAAAGGGACGATAGAGAATGAGGTGGCTGGATGGAGTCACTGAAGCAGTAGGCATGAGCTTCAATGGACTCCAGAAGATGACAAAGGATAGGAAGGCCTGGAGGAACGTTGTCCATGGGTCAGACACAACTTTGCAACTAACAACAACAACAAATGTCAGAATCCAATTATATTTCATCTCTAGTTATCAATTATAAAAAACCCCATTTCTGCCTTCTATGGATTCTGTCATACGATGAAGGGAAGGGGGTGAACAAAGGGGCTTTATGGCCCTCACTTCCTTCGGTACACTTCAAAGGAACTGGGTGTGTGTATTGCCAAAAGAGCTAACCATAAGAATGGGGCTATTACTTTCATGTAGTTTTCTTTGAAGTCTCCATCCAGCCCGCAGTAAGGAAAAGGGGGTGGGAGTGTAATGCCTGAGACTGTCGCTGAAAGAGGGGGGTGATTGGGTGGGGCTACTGGGGAACCCCTTAAAACCTTGAATGGGAGAGCTTGGACCCCAAGTCCTGTCTAGAACGCCTGCAACCATTTTCCCTTAATAAAGGATGCCTGTTGGAAGAATTATTCCAAGAGTTCTGTCTTCTTAAGATGCAAAGTGGGGTGGGTCCTTACAACAAATATAAAAGCTGCATAATAGGGAGAAACTATGGCTGTCAGGATCTCATATTGTATGTATTCAGAAAACAGCATAAATTTGTTGTATATCTAGTTCTCAGCTTATAACAGTTCATTTAGTGACTGTTTAAAGTTAAAACGGCACTGGAAAAAAGGACCCATGACAACCTTTGCAGGATTCCCATGATCATGTGGTCAAAATTCAGATATTTGGCAAGTGGTTCATACTTAGGACCAGGATCATGTGATCCCCTTTGATGATTTTTATGATAAGCAAAGTCAGTGGGGAAGCCAGATTCACTTAACAACTGGCTTACTAATTTCACTTAACAACTGTGGCAGGAAATGTCGTAAAATGGAACCCGACACGCTTAACAAATTCTCACTTAACAACAAAAATTGGGGGGTTCACTTGTGCTCGTTAAGCCGAGAACTTCCTGTACTTAGAAGTAAGGTTTCTGTATCAGATTCTACCTTTGCTTCGGCATTTCCTTGTTTTTATTTTTATTTTTTTGCTTTTCTTTTTTGGCTAGCAATGCTTCTGACCCACTTTCTGAGGTTCACTTGGGGACTGATCTAAAAGACAGGGCTACATCAATAGCAATAAAGCACAGCTCACCAACCTGGATGCAGCCTTTTACTGAATCTTTGAACCCATTTGGGATTCAAGGTTGAGATCCTCACTGTTATTATCTTCCTTCTGCATCTTTAAAGGCAGGTTGTCTTTAAGGAATGTGATCTTTTTGTTCCCCAAGCATGATACACAGGTTGCTCGGAGCCAAATGTTCCAATTTAAATGTTAAAAGGAAATGCTTAATTGTAAAAAAGAGGGGAAATAAAATACTTGCCCTGCCTTTAAATGTTCTGCCGGGACTCTCTCCCTGTCTTTTGTCTGTGAGAGGATTCTGCAAAGTTACATTTTTCCATGAAAGGAATAAACTCAACAATACACAGCAACAGAGTTCTCTCCCCCACAAAAAAATTCACAAAAAGTGTAGTGTCAGGACATATATTTTAAAGTATTTGGCATTGAAAGCACACTCTTCATAATTTTTAAGACAGTGTTTTGCTTCTAGTTCTTATCAGAAGCATTCTGCTGATCTTTGACCATAATAGAGGCTTGACATGATTTGATTAGCAGAAGAACAAACTCAGCCAAAACTATGTGTACATTATTTGTAGAGTTGACCACAGAAGTCATCTGAATAAGATGAATATCATCAAAGTATTGTGGAAAGAAACATCTCTATGACTGTCAGGGCGAAAGATCAACTCCACACATGAAGGTCCAATTAAATTGATTTATAAATAAACTTATTTATTGCTAGTCTTGCCTATGTACAAGAATCTTCTCAACTAATGGTTAGAACCTGTTTGTTTGGTGTTAGATAAGGGTCAACAGAATTCAAGAGAAGTTAGATTCAGTTCGCTTGTCCCAAAGGTGCTTTTCAAAACAGCAACAGCAACAGCAACAACAACAACAACAATAATAATAATAATAATAAAGTTGAAAGGGACCTTGGAGGTCATCTAGTCCAACTCCCTGCTCAGGCAGAAAACCCTATACCATTTCAGACAATTGGCTGTCCAGTCTCTTCTTAAAAACTTCCAGTGTTGGAGCATTCACGGCTTCTGGAGGCAGGTTATTCCACTGGTTAATTGTTCTAACTGTCAGGAAGTTTCTCCTTAGTTCTAGGTTGCTTCTCTCCTTGATTAGTTTCCATCCATTGCTTCTTGTCCTGCCTTCAGGCGCTTTGGAGACTAGCTTGACTCCCTCTTCTTTGTGGCAACCCCTGAGATATCGGAACACTGCTATCATGTCCCCCCTTGTCCTTCTCTTCATTAAACTAGACATACCCAATTCCAGCAACCATTCCTCATATGTTTTAGCCTCCAGTCCCCTAATCATCTTTGTTGCTCTTCTCTGTACTCTTTCTAGAGTCTCAACAGCTTTTTTACATCGTGGTGACCAAAACTGGATGCAATATTCCAAGTGTGGCCTTACTAAGGCATTATTAAGTGGTATTAATACTTCACGTGATCTTGATTCTATCCCTCTGTTAATGCAGCCTAGCACTGTGTTAGCTTTTTTGGCAGCTGCAGCACACTGCTGGCTCATATTTGTGATTGTCCACTAGGACTCCGAGATCCCTCTCACAGTTACTACTATTGAGCAAAGAAGCTTCTTGGATGAGAAGGGAAACATTTTCAAGGAAAGAACAAAATCCAGTTGCCTTTTGAAAAGCACCTTTGGACAACCATGATGGTTGAGAATCTCCATAGACACTTAGTTCGCTTGCCGCTATGTAGGGATTCTAGGCTGATTCCTCTTTTAACTCCACCACTAGTTTCCGCCACTCCTGTTCCTACAATAACACCCTTTTGCCCTCTATGCTATTTGGTAACCTCATCTATCCCTAATCCATCAGTGAATCCGAGACAATAAAACAAAAACCTACTTAAGACTTTCTGCTGATTCTGAGACTTAGTGTAAGGAACCACTTCAATCCACATCTTAAGAAAGCAGAACTCTTGGAAATGGTTTCTTCCAACAGGAACTTTTATTAAGAGAAATTGATAGTAGGCATGATAGACAGGATCTGAGGGATTCCCTCACAAATTGATGTTTTAAAGTGTCCCTAAGCAACCCCCATCCGGCAGTTCTTCCGGGAGATTCAAACCGACAGATTTCTAGGTGTTAGATCCAGGAAAGATAACATCAATCCAGCTCCATTGTACATGATCATGCAACAACTCCTCACTTGATGACGGATAAATAAACCAGATTCCAGAGGCTGTACCTTTTCAAACCCCCCTCCCTTTCCTAGTTGCCCAGTAAGGAGGAAAAATTCATAGGATAAAAGGCAAATGGTTACATTGTAATGGTTAGCAGAGGCGAATAAACAAAAGGTTACCTCTCCTTTGGGAATATGGTAGGACCCAGGAAAGAGTAAGAATTAGTTTTAGATCAGAGGAGATAGATAGAAAGGAAATATAACTGGATCCTGATACCTAAGCTGAAATTTACTGAATGCGTCTTTTGACCTGCCACCTAATTAAAGCTAAGGAAAATCCCTTTAAGATATGAAAACCTTCACAGTCAAAATAGACTTCCCCCACTCCAAATCCATCATCCAAGATCACCACCTGGATTTTCCAAAGGTGAAGATTCTCACAAGGTGAGAAGCCACATTTTCATGCTACTAAACCCAGCGAGCTTCACAGGAGGCAGACGATGTCCGTGCACTTTCTGAAAAACAGAAACACTATCTATAAATGTAGGCATTTTTTTTCTTTTAATCCGTGGTCATCTTCAATTTCTAATTGTCTGGTTTGCTGTCCAATAAACTTCACCTTTGCTTCAAGAAGCTGTCCTGTGCTCTTTGGAATACTCAGCTCAGATCAGACCAGAATTTATTCTAACCATATTGCTCAAGGTTTGGTTCTTGTTGTGTCCAAGGTGCTAATGAAATATGTTTCTTTGGATGAATCCAAAAGTCAAGATAACACTGAAGGATTCCATGTGAATCCTAAATTATGTTTTAAGATGATTTCTTAACTATAACAGTCATATTTATATATGGTTTAGGAGACCTCAGAATACATGTATTCCAATGTTCAGAAAGCAGAATTTGAACTGTCGAGTCATCTGGATTCCCAGCAAAGAAGAATAATTAGTTCAATAGCAACCCCATCAATGATATGTTCAGGGCCCCAATTTATGTGAGAGAGCATTGTGAATGAACATAAAGTTTTTTACACAGAGTTGCCAAATGCAGGATTGGAAGTCTATGCAGCCAAAGCATTCATCACAAGAATATAAATGTAACACAGACTCTATCTTTCCTCTCAAGCAAGCGTTTAGTGAATTCAAGGAAATTAACACTGAATTTTCAATGTTCAATCTATATCATTTTTTAAAATTTCGGGGTATGTTACAAACATCAGAAATTGTGCAAGCAATAGTTTCCCAAGGACAAGTTGGAGTCTGAAGAATAGAAAGAGTATTGATACTTCTGAAATGACATGCTGATACAAACTCTTGAGGATACCATGGATGGCCAAGAAAATGAACCAATGGATCATCAAGTGTTGATTTCCCCCCCCCCCAATTTGTATCCAACACTCCTTAGAGTCTGGTTTGAGTAATTGATCTTGTCTGTTAGGCATCACAACTTTTTCACCTGGAAAGAGGAAAGTAGAATGAGGTTGACACGGTCAACTTGAGTGATCTCTACAAGTATTTCCAGTTCATCCAAAGGCATCCTTTTTCAAAAGGCAACTGGATTTTGTGTCTTTGTTTTCCCTTGAAGACCTTTTCTGAAGATCTGAAGAAGCTTCTGGATGAGAAGCAAAATGTCTTCAAAGTCCAGTTGCTTTTTGAGAGGAAAAAAAAAGCATGACTGGATGACTGAGAATCTTCATCGAGCTATTTCCAGTTCACTCTGTCGTGCCACCTCCACAAGAAGATGGCTTGTGAGGGCGAAAGAGCTTCCTATATCTATCATCAAGCCCATCTTGCAAGGGCATCCATGCAGAAGGCTTCACTCCACAGGTCACCAAGGGTCACAAAAAAGCACCTTCCTCTTCCGAAGGTCTGCAGTGCGGAGAGGAGGCAATTGCAAATAGCCATAATTATACTTTGCGACTCAGCTTCACTTTCATTTCTGAAAGGAATTTTTAAACCCACAACTGGCTAGATTGATTGCTGAGTGGTTTCTGCAAGTCCGAGGGCTGAACCGCTACAGGAGGGAGAAGAAGCCAGAAATAAAAGAAAAGGAAGGGAAGGATTCTGGGTTAAAAATAAAATCCAGGGTTATGAGGGATGATTACCCTATTAGCATATGAGCTATTCTGCCCCTCTAGTTCACCTTCCCTTCCATCCATCCGAGGCACAGCTTGGATTCAGAGAGAGGAACAGCCAGTCGGCTGTTTTAGAAGCGATAACCTTTGAAATTAAGACACGGCTTGCCGGCTCAAACTGAGCAATAAAAAAAAGCAATCATATTGCCAAACCGGTGGACCTTATTATTTTAACATCAGCATGATGGTGCTTTAAAAGCTTTCCGGCATGCTGTGAAAGTTAAATACACATGTTTCATGGGGGGAAAAAAGAAAATATCCCAGCAACATTGACCAGCATTTAAATTATGGAGGTAGCTGTCACTGCTGAGCATCTAAAGAATAGTTCTTTCCATTTTTACATATGGCATGAAAGGACTTATTAATAATGTACTTAATGTTTGGGAATTGTCAAATGAGTTTGAAATGGTTAGCTGCCAAGATTGGTACCCCCCCCCCCTGACACAGTGGTGGAATTCAAGTAGGTGAACAACCGGTTCTCTGGGTGGATGCCACTTCCGGAAGTCCGTTCTGGGCCTGGGCAACAAAAAAATTAGCTACCGGTTCTGCCGAACTGATGCAAAATGGTTGAATCCCACCATTGCCCTGACACCATCCAATTTAATGGAGATAATTCAGCTGTAGGGAAGGTTACTTTTGTTTAACAAAAGGAGACAGGAAAAAGGAGAACACTCTGCAGAGTGTATTTTGCATTTCTTTGGAGGTAAGTATATCCTTTATTGATAATGCTGCTTCGCAGTCCTAGGAACAACCTTGTAAAACAAGCTTCTATTTTATTTTATTATTCCTCTTAATAATCCCCATGCTGCAAAGTAGGAAACAATGGGATGAAAATAGCATTTTGCAAAGCTAAGAACAGATAAATCGGACAAAAACACTTCCCCCCCCCTTTTATTTTCTTCCTTTTGTCTCACTTTTTTAATTTCTGGTAATCCCATTGGTTTGCAGATTTTTTTTTTAAAGCGCGCATGAACACTTTCTAAAAGTTTCATGTGCATTTCTCCAATTATAGGTGTAGAAATTGAATAGATGAAACATTTTTTTTTTTTTTTTTTTGCATTTGTTTTGGAGTGGACAATCACTTGACTATGAGAAAGCACAATGCAGCAGCAGCCAAAAAGGTTAATACAATCCTGGGTTGTATAAACAGATGCATAGAATCAAGATCATGTGAAGTATTAGTACCACTTTATAAAGCCCTAGTAAGGCCACACTTGGAGTACTTCAGCCAATTTTGGTCACTATATCACAAAAAAGATGTTGAGAGTTTGGAAAAAAATTCAGAGAAGAGCAACTAAGGTGATCCAAGGCCTGGAGACCAAAACATATGAAGAACGGCTGTGGGACTTGGGTTTGGCTAGTCTAAAGAAAAGAAGAAATAGGGGAGATATGATAGCAGTGTTCCAGTATCTGAGGGGCTGCCACAAGGAAGAGGGGGTCAGGTTGTTCACAAGAGCACCAGAATAGAATAGAATAGAATAGAATAGAATAGAATAGAATAGAATAGAATAGAATAGAATATATGGAGTGGAATGGAATGGAAGAATAGAATAGAATAGAATAGAATAGAATAGAATAGAATAGAATAGAATAGAATAGAATAGAATAGAGCTGGAAGGGACCTTGGAGGTCTTCTAGTCCAGCCCCCTGCTCAAGCAGGATAACCTATACCATCTCAGACAGATGATTGTCTAGTTTCTTCTTGAAAATTTCCAATGATGGAGCACCCACAATTTCTGGGGGTAAGTTGATCCATTGGTTATTGTCCTCACTGTCAGGAAGTTTCTCCTTAATTCCAGGTTGCTTCTCTCTTTGTTCAGTTTCCAACCGTTGCTTCTCATCCTTCCCTCTGGTGCTTTGGAGAATAACGTGACCTCCTCTTCTTTGGGGCAGCCTCTCAGATACTGGAACACTGCTATCATGTCTCCCCTATTTCTTCTTTTCTTTATACTAGCCAAACCCAAGTCCTGCAGCTGTTCTTCATATATTTTAGGCTCCAGGTCTTTGATCATCTTAGTTGCTCTTCTCTGATTTTTTTCCCAAACTCTCAACATCTTTTTTGTAATATGATGACCAAAATTGGCTGCAGTATTCCAGATGTGGTCTTACTAGGGTTTTATAAACACTTATTTGAATCCATCTAATCCAACTAATACTTATTTGAATCCATGCCAAAACTGGGTTTCAGATCTAGTTTTCAGGCAAGTCATTCTGCTTAATGATTAATGGCAGAAGAAGTAAAAGGGATATCTTTGTTAGATTTATATTTTATTACCCCGATAAAATCTCAGTTAGGGACATGTTTGAAGAGTCTTTGTAAATGTTCCAAAATCTAGCAACACAAATATTGGTATGTGCTAATAGACTAAAGTAATGTGGGCCAAGCAAAGTCTAAAGGTTGGACAACCATGCTGTAGATTTAGGAGTCATTAATCTCACTTTTGTGAAAGAGAGAAATCAGAAGCTCAATGAAGAATGTATCTACTTATGAGTTTTTGGAGGAGCGGGCAAGAGTTCAGATGAAAGTGTCTTCTGATCAACTTCAGATAACAGAAGCTCTTTGAATGCCATACCAATGAGTTGTGGCAGGAATGCGTGAATCCTTGATGGGTAAGATGAAATTCTGCAGAATCTATTAGGCAAAAAAAACCCACAAAACCCCTTATCTAATGCTCTATTATTTCAGATGCTTTCAAATACTCAATGCATAATAAAAGACACATTAACCTTTTTTTGCAATGTGTCACCCATTTCAGCTCTTGAAGTGATCTACTGAGAAAGAAGGAGAATGCCAGTTTGTTGATTTGATCCCCTCCTCCTATCCCCAACCTGCATTAATCCAACTTGTTTGTAGGAGGCCAAGTTATGTTCCAATGAAATCCTGGGAAATAAAAGCACCCCGAGAAGCAATTGTGGACAGCCTGGAAGTCCCCCGCTTCTAAGATCTAAAGTATTTTGATGGCGGTGATTTCAGTTTAGATGAAGCTGGACATCTGCACACAGAGGCTCTTTTTCTGTATAAATCTTCATCTGAGATGAAGCTGGCCATGACAATTTTTTTTTTAAAAAAAAAGCATTTCCTTAAAGAGCACATAATTAGGAGTCTCACTATTACAAGTAATCAGACTTGGAGATACACATGTGGCATATGCCCATCAACGTTGAAGAAACATTATAGCTAAATGGACCTTCTGGTTTCATATAGGAATGATCTGTTGATGACTGTTAGCTGTGCACATAAAAAAAAAAGCAAAACAATCCGCCTCTGATAGGCCGATGCTGTGGATAATCAACCAAAGAACATCTTTGTCTCTATTATATTAGATCATCTCTAAGAATAAACTCTCATTTGAGCTGAGCTAAACTCTTGAGAATCACATGGGCAAACCGTTTCAAACCATTGCTTGGCATATCTATCTCTGTCTGTCTGTCATCTCTCTCTCTCTCTCCCTCTCTTTCTTTCTTTCTTTTTTTTCTTTCTTTCTTTCTTTCTTTCTTTCTTTCTTTCTTTCTTTCTTTCTTTCTCTCATCTCTATCTATCTATCTATCTGTCTGTCTGTCTGTCTGTCTGTCTGCCTGCCTGCCTATCTATCTATCTATCTATCTATCTATCTATCTATCTATCTATCTATCTACAGTATCCATCCATCCATCCATCCATCCATCCATCCATCCATCCATCCATCCAATTCATTTAAGAAGGAGCATATATATTGAAAGCAATTTCCCCACTTTATACATTTATCAGATTTAATAATCTGATACTGTTCAAAAAATGTATATAGGTGTCCATGAAATTTAGCAAATTCTATCTCCAAACTCTGCTGACCTTTAATTTAACCTCATTCTGTGAAAAAGAAACAAACAAATGAATTATTGAGATGTTCCAAAGCTAGAGAATGAGGAGGAAACAGCGGTTAGAATGCAGTATTGCAGGCTAACTCTGCTCACTGCCAGGAGTTCGATCCTGACCGGCTCAAGGTTAACTCAGCCCTCCATCCTTCCGATGTCAGTAAAGTGAGGAGTCAGGTTGCTGGGGGCAATAGGCTGACTCTGTAAACTGCTCAGAGAGGGCTGTAAAGCACTGTGTAGCAGCTTATAAATCTAAGTGCTGTTAATATTTATGTTATTTATACCTGCTTTTCAAGGTGGTCTTCAAAGAATGAGTTCTTCCTAATTCTCCCCCTCACCCCCCCAAAAAATAACAGCAATAGTGTGAAGCCATCTGACTCAATCAGGGATTGATCCAAACTTTTGCAATTAACTCTATGAGTACTTCAGCCTAAACAATGGGGTTGTGGCAAAATTTTCAGAAGGGACCACCCCCTAGTTTATTGGACTGTAAGGGTGAGGGGGAGAGAGATTGCAAAACTTTATTACAATTAGTCCTCGACTTGTAACCATTCTTTTAGCGACTATTAGAAGTTGCAACAGGCACTCAAAAAAGTGACTTACAACCATTTTTCACACTTACGACCATCCCCATGGTCATATGATCAAAATTCGGACGCATGGCAACTGGCCTGTATTTATGACGGTTGCTGTATCCTGGGCTCATGTGATCACCTTTTGCAATCTCCTGACAAGCAAAGTCAAAATCAAGTCAAGTCAAGTCAAAGTCAAAGTCAACTCTCTTAACAACCATGTAACTAATTTAACAACTGCAGGGATTTGCTTAGCAACTGTGGCAAGAAAGGTTGTAAAGTGGGGCAACTGCCTCACTTAACAATAGAGATCTTGAGCTCAGTTGTGGTCATATGTTGAGGACTATTGTGTACTGTTACCTTACAACACAGGTAGCGTTATTACTGACGGTAGGTTTTTCTTATCCAAATCATCTCAAGAGTCTGACAATTTTTTAAAAGGTCCTTCCTAGTAGTTGATTTTATTGTATTGATTTATCTATTAATCATGCTGAATTATTGCTTTCAAAGACTTCTTTGCTGTTTACCAACAACCATCCATTGAATTTCATCCCCTTCTTTTTCTGTGTACCAGTAGGTGGGGACAATTAACCAGTGGAACAGCTTGCCTCCAGCTTTGCTGGCTGGGGGATTCTGAGAGTTGAAGTTCATAAGTCTTAAAGTTGACAAGGTTGAGAACCCCTGCTTTAGAGCAATGGCATCTATCTAGCTTAATTTTTTCTGGCTTTCCTAAGTGCAGCATCAAATTAAATGGAACACTCCAGAAGTGAGAGATTAATAGACCCATCAGGAACAACACATCACCCTTAAGAGTAACTATTCCAGCTTCCACAAATGTGCCTTTTCCGGGGACATCCAATATTCTTGTGACAACCTAACTCAGAGCTGCTTCTAGTCTTTATTCTTACTGCACGTTTCACAGTACTGTTCACATGCACGTTTGCAAGGTACATCCACATCAGTCGAGAATATTTACCCTTCATTGTACTGCTTTCAAGAACAGAGGTGCAGGTATCTCAGGATGCTTAAAAGCAGATTTCTTCGCATAGGTTTAGCTCTACATAGCTGTTTTGGAGAGAAAAGCGGGAGTGAATGGACAAACATAAATACATTCTACAGAATAATAAAAATGAAGAAATTCCATGGAAATCAACCAAATAATACATGGGCCTGGGATAGCTGAAGACCCATCTTTCCCTGATGGGACAAGCTTGCCCCACTCACATCAGTTGAAGAGGCCTGTTAAAGATCCCATCTGCTAAGGAACTGAAGCAGTTGGAGTCAAGAAGAGTCTTTTCTGCTGTGGTCCCATCCCCGTAGAACAGCGGTTCTCAACCTATGGGTCGCGACCCCATTTGGGGTCGAACGACCATTTTACGGAGGTTGCCAAACAACGCGATCCGCCATTTTTCACCCTCAGGGGGCGGCGCTGTGCATGCATGCCACGCATGGGGGCGGTGCCGCGCATGCGCGCCACATCCGTGTGACGGGGGTCGCCGTCACATAAACGTTGAGAACCGCTGCTGTAGAACATTCTACCACTGGAGGCGAGAATTGCTCCCACCCTTTTGGCCGTCTTGAAGGGCATAAAAACCTGGGTTTGCTAGTTGGTCTGATGCCCCGAGGGGGCACTCACCACTGGACGTGGCTAACAAGGTAGGAAGACCTGATCTCTGTCCTTTCCGGCTCTTGACATTCTTAGTTCGGATGTCAACGCTGCTAACATTGGACGTTCTTGCTTTGACAACATATGAAGATGCAGCCTTTTTCTTTCTTATGCTTTACTCTTAGAATTAGATGATACTGGGGAAGGAGGAGGAATGTGATAGGAGTTAATTAGATATAACAATATTGTAATAGTGTGTGAACTCAGGGCTTTTGAAATAAGAGATGATACGAAATGACGGGTTGGAGAACAGGAGGGAAAGCCTACATTTCAAACTAATTGGAGAATGTGATTTATGACTGTAAATTAGAGGAGGGAATTGTGCTTTGATACTATGTGCTCAGGGGAGGGGAATCCAGATTTTGGCTTCGACTAAGTACATGCTGATGCTATGCTGCTCGAATAAAGACTAAGGTAAACAATGCCTCAACGTTCTTTGAAGAGTTTCATCTGTCGGAACCATGACATCGGTTTTAGTATATAGTTCTTAATATTTTAACTTTTTGTTGTTCTAATCTTTTAACTATTTTTTACTTGTTTTACAGCCTGTAAGCCTTCCAGAGTAACCTTGTAGGGTGCATGGGCAGCATAAAAAAAGTAATAATTAAATAAATGAAGAAACAGACATAGTACAGTAACTAAAATGAAGAGCTACGGTAGAAAATAAGGAAATAATAATAATAATAATAATAATAATAATAATAATAATAATAATAATAATAATAATAACAATAATAATGTTGGAAGAGACCTTGGAGGTCATGTAGTCTAACCCCCTGCTCAGGCAGGAAACCCTATACCATTTCGGACAAATGGCTGTCCAGTTTCTTCTTAAAAACTTCCAAACTGTCCAGTTTCTTCTTAAAAACTTCTGGAGGCAGGTTGTTCCACTGGTTAATTGTTCTAACTGTCAGGAAGTTTCTCCTTAGTTCTAGGTTGCTTCTCTCTTTGGTTAGTTTCCACCCATTGCTTCTTGTCCTGCTTTCAGGCACTTTGGAAAATAGCTTGACTCCCTCTTCTTTGTGGCAGCCCCTGAGATACTGGAAAACTGCTATCATGTCCCCCCTCATCCTTCTCTTCATTAAACTAGACATACCCAATTCCAGAAACCGTTCCTCATATGTTTTAGCCTCTAGTCCCCTCATCATCTTTGTTGCTCTTCTCTGTACTCTTTCTAGAGTCTCAGCATCTTTTTTACATCGTGGTGACCAAAACTGGATGCAGGATTCCAAGTGTGGCCTTACCAAGACATTATAAAGTGGTATTAATAATTCACGTGATCTTGATTCTATCCCTCTGTTAATGCACTGTGTTGCTTTTTTGTTATTCTGTTACTCATTTCCAACAGTCCCTGCTAGTTTTCTGCAAATAAAGTCATTGGGGAAGCCAGCAGGAAGTCAGAACTCCCACCCATTGATTTTTTTTGCCCACCCATGGACATTCTGTTTTGCCTGATCTCTGAAAGCTGATTCAATGGGCTATGGATTGTCTGTTTGTAATATATGAAATATATTGGTAATATATTTAACTTATTTTTCTAATTGACTGCTAAAAATGGAAAAGTTTGGATTTAGACAACCCTTCATCAGTAAGGAATTATCAAAACTAAAGAAAACCAATCAATGAGTCCATCATTATGAAGTAGTTGTCCCTGGTATTTCAAGTTCCAGGAAAATTCAAAACAAATTTTAGAGTCTCTTTTCTCATAAAATAAATATTTTTTTCTCTAAGACAATTAAGATTCCCAAGAGATATCTGGTTTGATTAGATCTAGAGTAATCAACATTCTCCATCCTATGTTTCTGCTACTTTGAATGATTCTAGATATGCAAAAATATGTACACAAAGATACAATCTCTATTTAAATAAACCACAAACAAAAAGCATGCATATCTTTTTGCATTGTGTTGTTTCTGAAGCTTTATTGTTTGCAGTGACAATCTGTTTTGTGAAGCGCAGCATTTGAAAGAATGCATAATTTAGAGTGCATAATTTGGATATAAAGATTTTTACAAAAATGCTATCCTCAAATATACCATTTTACATAAATGCTGTTGCTTTGGCAACATTACTATAAATTTAGAAATTGCATTTTGAGATAAATAATTCAATATATAGGTTTATGTACTTTTTTTTTTGCTTGTCTCCTAACAACTTTGCTGAAGCAATCCTCTAACAGACTGCAAAGATTTCCCTTAAAGTTTAAGTAATTCACTGAACATCTACAGTCATATCAAAAATTCAATTTATATTATTCCCCATGAGTAACTTATATGAGCGGTAAGTTTTTTTTTTTTTAATCTTCCAATAAAATATCAGCAATTGTTATAACTAAATAGCAAAACCGATATTTTTAATTCTCGGATCATTGCTCCATACATTCCATCTGCATCCAGAAGTTTATTGAGAGTATAACATAATTTCCATTTTTTTAGGCATACATAAACGTAATTGAACCCAGAAATATAGTCACAAGTCATTGAAGTTGTTAAGTGGGTCACTATATGATTGGACTCAATTATACAAATGTTTTGTGGCAGTCGTTAGGCAAACGTCATAGCCTTTAAGCATATCCATATATTGGTTCTATTCTCTTAAAATGCATGCTTCACTTTAATGGAAAAAGAAAAAAAGAAAGAAAGAAAGAAAGAAAGGAAGGAAGGAAGGAAGGAAGGAAGGAAGGAAAGAAGGAAGGAAGAAAGATGGGAGGGAGGGAGGGAGGAAAGATGGATGGATGGATGGAAGGAGAGAAAGAAAGAAAGAAAGAAAGAAAGAAAGAAAGAAAGAAAGAAAGAAAGAAAGAAAGAAAAATGGGAGGGAGGGAGGAAAGATGGAAAGAAGGAAGGAAAGGAAGGAAGGAAGGAAGGAAGGAAGGAAGGAAGGAAGGAAAAAGAAAGAAAGAAGGGAGGAAGGGAGGGAGGAAGGAAGGAAGGAAGGAAGGAAGAAAAAAGATGGGAGGGAAGGAGGAAGGAAAGATGGATGGAAGGAAGGAAGGCAGGAAGGAAGGAAGGAGGGAAGGAAGGAAGGAAGGAAGATGGGAGGGAGGGAGGAAGGAAAGATGGAAGGAAGGAAGGAAGGAAGGAAGGAAGGAAGGAAGGAAGGAAGGAAGATGAGAGGGAGGGAGGGAGGAAGGAAAGATGGAAGGAAGGAAGGAAGGAAGGAAGGAAGGAAGGAAGGAAGGAAGGAAGGAAGATGAGAGGGAGGGAGGAAGGAAAGATGGATGGAAAGAAGGAAGGAAGGAAGGAAGGAAGGAAGGAAGGAAGGAAGAAAGAAAGAAAGAAAGAAAGAAAAATGGGAGGGAGGGAGGAAGGAAAGATGAAAGGAAGGAAGGAAGGAAGGAAGGAAGGAAGGAAGGAAGGAAGGAAGGAAGGAAGGAAGGAAGGAAGGAAGGAAGGAAGGAAGGAAGGAAGGAAGATCTAGTTTATCTCCTCACATTTCATTTTTTTTTTCAGGGGTTGGGCTGGAACAGTATAAAAATCTTTCAAGACCAGGTCCAATTCTGTTGTGTGAAGAAATATATACGTAAAACATGTGTTATGAAGGAACCAGCTGGGTCCAGCCCAAGGCCAGAAAAATAATGCCCATCTCTTCAACTAGAAGCATGTTTAAAACGTGGACATTCTGCAACAGGGGCAATGATGCTTTTCTTTTCCTGTTCCCTTTTCAAGTATCTTCACCAGGAACTAGTTTTGCCACTAGGAGGATAAAAAGGAGATGAAACCTTGACTAAAGAAAAAAAAAAGGCAATCATATGCATCAGTTCAAAAAGAAATGCTTTTAGGAATTTCTGCAGCCACAGAGGTTCCGTGTGTCTACAGTACACACAGGTATGACTCACAGCACTTAGATGACAGTGTTTTTCAAGGTTAAAAAGACAAAGGAAAGCAAAAAAAAAAACAAAAAAACAAAACACCAACACCCACAAACACAACACCATCTCTCTCATTCCCTGCCTGTAACCACCTTTCTCAGCATAATTACTAACAATTTGAAAATTGTTCCTTGAACACCGCTTGCCCTTCAGTTTTGTCTCAACTAAAGACAAAGCTGAAAACTACAACTTCCAAACTACAGAATGCCCAGAGGACAATACCTTTGAGCATGTCCAGTGAGTCTTCCACTCATCTGACTTGGAGGGGAGTAACACTGAGAAAAATAGAATAAAATAGAGTAGAGTAGAGTAGAGTAGAGTAGAGAAAAATAGAATAAAATAGAGTAGAGTAGAGTAGAGTAGAGTAGAGTAGAGTAGAGTAGAGTGGAGTGGAGTGGAGTGGAGTGGAGTGGAACGGAACGGAACGGAACAGAACAGAACAGAGGAGTAGTGTATAGGAATAGAATAGAATAGAATAGAATAGAATAGAATAGAATAGAATAGAATAGAAGGGAAGGGAAGGGAAGAGAAGGGAGTGGTGTGGAGTGGAGTGGAACGGAACGGAACAAAACAGAACAGAACAGAAAAGAAAAGAACAGAGGAGTAGTGTATAGGAATAGAATAGAATAGAATAGAATAGAATAGAATAGAATAGAATAGAATGGAGTGGAGTGGAGTGGAGTGGAGTGGAGTGGAGTGGAACAAAACAGAATGGAACGGAACAGAACAGAACAGAGGAGTAGTGTACAGGAATAGACTAGACTAGACTAGACTAGACTAGACTAGACTAGACTAGAATGGAATGGAATGGAGTGCAGTCAAGTGCAGTCGAGTGGAACGGAACGGAACAGAACAGAACAGAACAGAACAGAGGAGTAGTGTACAGGAATAGAATAGAATAGAATAGAATAGAATAGAATAGAATAGAATAGAATAGAATAGAATAGAATAGAATAGGATAGGATAGAATAGAATAGAATAGAATAGAATAGAATAGAATAGAATAGAATGGTATGGAATGGAATGGAATGGAGTGGAGTGGAGTGGAGTGGAGTGGAACGGAGGAGTAGAGTAGAGGAATAGAATAGAATAGAATAGAATAGAATAGAATAGAATAGAATAGAATAGAATAGAATAGAATAGAATAGAATAGAACTGGAAGGAACCTTGGAGGTCTTCTAGTCCAGCCCCCTGCTCAAGCAGGAGAACCCACACCACTTCAGACAGATGATTGTCTAGTCTCTTCTTGAAAACTTCCAGTGATGGAGCACCCACAATTTCTGGAGGCAAGCTGTTCCACTGGTTAATTGTCCTCACTGTCAGGAAGTTTCTCCTTAATTCCAGGTGCTATGAAAGACCTAGTTATTTTGGGGGGCAAGATGATGGTTTAGCCCATTCCATGGTTTTGGTCTATAGGCTGTTCACAATTTCTTTTACGAGTAGTCCTCGACTTACAACATTTATTTTAATGACTATTCAAAGTTACAAGTGCCGTAGTGGCGCAGTGGTTAGAATGCAGTATTGCAGGTTAAGTCTGCCGACTGCCAGGAATTCAATCCTGACCAGCTCAAGGTTGACTCAGCATTCCATCCTTCTGAGGTCGGTAAAATAAGGACCCAGATTGTTGGGGGCAAGATGCTGACTCTGTAAATCTGTAAACCGCTTAGAGAGTGCTGTAAGCGGTATATAAGTTTAAATGCTATTGCTATTGCTACAATGGCACTGAAAAATGTGAAGTATGACCGTTTTTCACATTTATGAATGTTGCAGCATCCCCATGGTCACATGGTCAAAATTTAGATGCTTGGCAACTGACCCATATTTATGACGGATGCAGTGTCCCGGGGTCATGTGATCCTCTTTTGTGAATTTCTGACAAGTAAAATCAATGGGGAAGCCAGATTCACTTAACAGTCTTGTTATTAACTTAACAACTGCAGTGATTCACTTAACAGCTGTGGCAAGAACGGTCATAAAATGAGGCAAAAATTCCCATAACAAATGTCTCATTTAGCAACAGAAAATTGGGGCTCCGTTGTAGTTGTAAGATGAAGACTTTCTGTATTTTTGTTGTTTTGATCTTCCTTTTTTCACTGTGAGACATGTCAAGTTATTAAGAATTAGTGGACTGTAAACTGTATCCCTCAATCGATAAAATAAAATAAATTTACAGCATTGTAATATTCAATACAAATATCAAAGTAACATTAGTTTAGCTCTACATATTTTATGTTCCTTAAATTATAGGAATAATGACCTCCTTAAATTAAAACGTAATTAAATATGATGGGAATTCATCAGATACGAACTCCACATCATTGTTATTAAATCCAAATATCATATAATAATTAATAACAACCATTATAGTACTAATTGTAAATTCATGTGAGAAATTATAATAATTTCCACTTAGCCTACACATTCCATGCTTGTTTAGAAATTCATTTAGAAGGTAAAGTACACTTACAATTCAGAAATGACTTCCATTTTGAATTGGATTTTACGTCATATTTATTTTTCAATTTCAAGGATGTTTTATTGTCCATAATTTCTAGTGAGAAGCATAGCATATCCTAGCAGATGAACCACATTTCAAAACCAAATCAATATGCTTTATGAGAATATGTGATATGATAATGTTTAGTTGGAAAAAGTTGAAAAAAAGAACTCTAGCTTTGGAATTCATTTCATTCAGTTATACATCATTTTTCAGAACTGTTGAGTTTTACAGCATTTCCACAAAAGAACAAGAAAAGGATATCCACAATATTTAGAGAAGAAATTAACTTTCTAGAAAGAGAAGCACAATCTCTCTCTCCTAACCCAGCCTATCGCACAGAATTATTGTTGGGAAAATAAAATGAATGAAAATCACCCTGTCAGCTCACAGGATATCAATCAATCAATTTGGAGGGTTCCTCAATGGTTGCTAATCACTTCCTACAACCTATCTGAATTGTGAATTGCTTTCCAACAAGGGAATCAAAACAGAGATCACAGATACCTTTTGCTTCAAAAATGCTATGATTCCACTATAGTTTAGGGGTAGTCAACCTTGGCTCCTTGATGACTCGTGAACTTCAACTCCCAGAATTCCTGAGCCAGCATGGCTCAGCTTGGAAACCTCTCCCTTTCCCCTCAGCATGGCTGGCTCAGGAATTCTGGGAGTTGAAGTCCACGAGTCATAAAAGAGCCAAGGTTGACTACCCCTAGAACATAGAACGCAGAATTATAGAGCTGGAAGAGACCTTGAAGGTCTTCTAGTCTAGGGCTTTTCAACCTTTTCACACATTGTACCACTTTTAGGACATGATAATATTTGAGTACCACCAGGGCTTAGCAAGGTGTCAAAAACCTGATGACTTAAAAAAAAGGGGGGGGATCTTGGGTTTTACTGATTAGATTCATTTTGTTATTATAGAAATGGCTAGTTTATAACATTATGGAAAAGAAAAAAGTTGAGGTTCAGTGTTAATGCTTCCTTCTTCTGCGACGAAGAGAAGGACGAGGGGGGACATGATAGCAGCGTTCCAATATCTCAGGGGCTGCCACAAAGAAGAGGGAGTCAAGCTATTCTCCAACGTGCCTGAAGCAATGGATGGAAACTAACCAAAGAGAGAAGCAACCTAGAACTAAGGAGAAACTTCCTGACAGTCAGAACAATTAACCAGTGGAATAGCCTGCCTCCAGAAGTGGTGAATGCTCCAACACTGGAAGTCTTTAAGAAGAGACTGGACAGCCATCTGTCAGAAATGGTGTAGGGTTTCCTGCCTGAGCAGGGGGTTGGACGTCCAAGGTCCCTTCCAACTTGATGATGATGATGATGATGATGATGTCTGCTGGAAGTTCTTCCAGCAACAGTTTCTTCTTCCCTGTCTATTTTTCCTCCCTGCCTGCTGAGCTCTCCTTCCACAGCTTCTTCTCCATCCCCTTCTCTTTCCCTGTTGTATTTTTTTCCCTTTCCCACCAAAACTACCTCCTTTTATATCCTCTCCTTTCCTCCCCCCCTTTTCTCTTCAGTTCATCTCCAGTTACATACTGCTTCTGGAAGCGCCAATCAGCTGGAGCTCTGTGGTGCTCCTGAGGCTTCTGCCAGCCCTGCAGCTCCAGCTGCTTCTCCCTAAGGCTTGGGTCGCTTCAGCTCATTCCCCTCCTGTTGAGTACTCAAGTCAACGGCGAATGAATACAGCACATTCTGTAATTCCAACAGCCCTTTATTTCAGTAGTTCTCTCTCTGTCACAGCTCAGAGGCTTGCAGGCCTCTCTGACTCCTTTAATAGAATCCCTGGGCAAAAAGGTAACATTCTGGTGCACTTCCGCACCTCGTGCATGTGCGCGAAGCCGGCGCCACTCAGTCTGGTCCCGGGCGGCTTTCAACTGCCCGGGACCATTGCAACATCCTGAGCCTACCTTTGCAGGCTCAGGACACAACACCTCCCCTGCTACAATTGTCTAGGAGGGTCGCGTACCACCTGCCACATGCCAAAGTACCACTGGTAGTACGCGTACCATCGATTGAAAAGCCCTGTTCTAGTCCAATCCTTTACTCAAGGGAGGAGAGTTTATACAATATGTATACATCTGGTGTAAGGTCACTTCTAAATGGGGGGGGGGAAACTCCACAATGCTGACAACTTGTAGATATCGTAACTCTGAAGATGAATTGTAAGAGGTCCCTCATCATTTCAAATAGTCATTAAGCAATCAATTATAAGTCGGGGACCACCTGTAATAACAGATGTTAGTAGATGGAATTTTCTGCTTTTTTATCTTTATTTATTTATTTGTCCATCTGAGTCAGCTTTGACTTCTGGCGACTACCTCAATGAGCCATTGCAGTTTTCATGGCAAGATTTCTTGGCAAGAATCGTGGCCTGTTTCGTGGACTGAGAGACGCTCAGCTGGCTTTGAACCTCAGGTGGGACTCAAACTCATGGTCTCCTGATTTCTACCCTGTTGCCTTAACCACTACACCAAACTGGCTCTACATTTCCCTTTGAATATTTGTGGCTGCGGAATTCTGGATGTGCACACATCTTAAAGTTGTCAAGTTTGGGAAACACTGCTTTAAGCCATGGAATACTATTGTTGCTCAGTTGCTAAGTCATATCTGACTCTTTGGGACCCCATGGACCATAGCATGCCAGACCTCTTATCCTCCACTGTGTCCAGGAGTTTTCCCAAATTCATGTTCATTGCATCAATGGCACCATCTAACCATCTCATCCCCTGCTGTCCCCTTCTCCTTATGCCTTTGATCCTCGATCTTTCCCAACATCAGGGTCTTTTTCATGAGTCCTCTCTTCCCAAGTTTTTGAGTTTCAGCTTCAGTATCTGTTGAAGCTGAATATCTGTTCCAAAATATCTGTTCAGATCCTGCAGATATTCCAATACCCGCAGGATTCAGGTTTGGCTAGTCTACAGAAAAGAAGGACTAGAGGGGACATGATAGCAGTATTCCAGTATTTGAGAGGCTGCCACAAAGAGGGGGCCAACTTATTTTCCAAAGCACCAGAAGGCAAGACAACAAATAAAGGATGGAAACTAATCAAGGAGAGAAACAACCTGGAATTAGGGAGAAACTTCCTAACAGTGAGGACAATTAACCAGTGGAATAACCTGCCTTCAGAAGTTGTGGGTGCTCCATCACTGGAGGTTTTTAAGAAAACACTGGACAACCCCTTGTCTGAAATGGTATAGGGTCTCCTGCTTGAGCAGGGGGCTGGACTACAAGACCTCCAGGGTCTCTTCCAGCTCTATTCTAATTCTGATTCTGTCCTTCTGAAGAACAGTCAGGTTTGATTTCCTTTAGGATTGACTACATATGATTGAAAATTACTTAAAAACACAGAGGATAGGGTGCCCTGCTTAGTCAATATCACTTTGTCACACTGAGCATTCAACAAAGAATCAAACGTATGAAGCAAAGATGAATTCTTAGGGCACTTGTCATTTTAGCTGCATTGCAATTCAGTGGAACGGGTCCATCTACTGAATCTCACCATGTGATTAAAGCAGGAGTCTTCAAACCTGGCCTTTTTATGACTTGTGGACTCAACTCCCAGAATTCCTCAGCCAGGAGGAGTCATAAAGGGCCAAGTTTGGAGACCTGATGTCAACGCTGCTAACATCGGATGTTTTTGCTTTGACAACAGTGATACTCTTAAAGTTAGAGCTAGAGTTAGATGATGCTGGGGGGAGGAATGTGCATGGGAGTTTAGCTAGATATAATAAAACTGAACTTAGTGTGTGATCCAAGGTTATTGAAATAAGAGATAATAAGAATTGGCGGGCTGGAGAACTGGAGGGAAGGCCTGCATTTCACACTAATTGGAGAATGTGATTTATGATGGTTAATTGGAGGAGGGAATTGTGCTTTGATACTATGTGCTCAGGGGAGGGGAATCCAGTTTTTGGCTTTGACTGTGTTAGTGTCGATGTTATGCTTCTCAAATAAAGATTCTTTAAGGTAAACAATGCCTCAAAGTTCTTTGAAGAGTTTGTCGGAACCATGACACCTCTGGTATAAAGTGTCAGGCACAAAAGTCCAGGTCCACATGCGAGGGATCAGTTAAACTGATTTATTACTAAAAGCCTATGGACAGGAATCCTATCAACTAGTGATCAGCGCCTGCTTTGAGTTAGATAATAGCCAAGGAGGGTTGGATTTAGTTTGATTGTGGCTATGTAGGGACTCTAGGCCAGGGGTCCCCAACCTGTGGGGCATGGCCCGGTACCAGTCTTTGGCCTTTTGGCCACTGGGCCATAGAAATGGCTGGTGAGTGCACGCATGTGTGCACGCACTCTCCCCACTCATGATAGTGCCATTGGGTGTGTGCTAGTGGCCCCATTTGCACATGCGTGGAGGCACTAGCACTGCTACCAGCATCACGTGGACACTAGCATCCCATTTGTGCATGTGCATGGGCATTAGCAACCCGTTTGCATATGCACTTGGCTGCCAGCACCAGTGCCACCATGGGTGTGCGTGGCCCACTTGCGCATGAACGTGGGTACTAGTGCAACCACCATGCATACATCCATTTTGCACATGCACACGTGCATGTGTGCGTGCACATATGCACATACATTTCCATGCTCCTCTCTTTCCCTCCAGGCCACCAACCTAGAAAGTTTGGGAGCTCTGCTCTGGGCTGCCCACAGGTTCTGTCACTACTTCTCCCATATAAAGCAGGGTTAAAGTTAAACACATTTTCGGGGTGACCAGGATAGCAAACCCTACAAGGTTATAAAGAAGAGGACACCATTAACTCTCCATATGTAACAGACTTAAATCTCTTAGGAGATACAGATTGTTGTGATTCCAATAAAGGAGAACATTTGTAGCTCCAGGTTGAAATGAAGAGTCCTTGGCGCTCTCTGAGCTTGGCTGTTTTCTTCCAGATGTTTCATTACCCATTCACTGATGATGGTACATAATTTGGGTAATGAAACATTTGCAAGAAAGCAACCAAGTTCAGAGAGCACCAAGGATTTTTTGTTGTTGTTGTTAGTTGCGAATGATCAAAAGTGACCAAAAATGATGAACTAATTCATCATTCTTGAACTAACCATACTACAAGCCATTTTCATTGGTTGCATGTCCACCTAGGAAAGGTTGTGTGGAGAAGAATTCTCCAAAAAAACCCTTGTTGTTAGTTGCAAAGTTTTGTCCAACCCATTGCAACCCCATGGACGATGTTCCTCCAGGCCTTCCTGTCCTCTACCATCTTCCGGAGTCCATCTAAGCTCATGCATACTGCTTCAGTGACTCCATCCAGCCACCTCATTCTCTGTTGTCCCCTTCTTCTATTGCCCTCAATCTTTCCCAGCATTAGGCTCTTCTCCAGTGAGTCCTTCCTTCTCATTAAGTGGCCAAAGTACTTGAGTTTCAACTTCAGGATCTGGCCTTCTAAAGAGCAGTCAGGGTTGATCTCCTCTAGGACTGACGGGTTTGATTGCCTTGCAGTCCAGGGGACTCGCAGGAGTCTTCTCCAGCACCATAGTTCGAAGGCCTCAATTGTTTAACTGTACCCAAATTCAAGCCCACTAAATGCTCCTCTTGTCTATCAATGGCAGATGCTCTCTTGATTGTGTTAAAATACCTGTTAACTACAACAGCAATTTATCTTCGTCAATAGTGTTTGTCAGGCAGTTAAATAGTATTTAGATGAAGTTCCTTTCAACAAAAATGGATCTCTGCAGGGGACCCAAAGCTGCAAGGCAAGTGATAGAATAGAATTTTAGGAAGCGTGCAGCTTTTCACACATTCTGAGGGCTGAAAGCAGTTGGTTATGGAATTTTAATAGTTAGATTATAACCTCAATTTCTTGAAAGAAGTATAGTTATTACAGTCTGGAGTACGCAGCACTTATTTCCTTCTCCTCTCCTATTTTTAGCCCCTTTGGGTAATTGTTTCTTGGTTTGCCTAAAACAGAAACACTTGGGTCGATTTCTTATGTATTTTGCAGAACAGGGAGAGCAAAAATGATTAAGAAGCTTTTAGAAGCTCAAAAAGAAAGAAAGAAAAATAGAAGAAAATAATATTTGCTGGTCAGGTGGGCTTCTAATCCTTAAATAGAGATTGTTTTATCCCCCACCTCTTTCTCTGCTACAGTATCAGAAATGAAAAGCAGCCAGCTAAAATTAGTTTGCCCCAAATTATCTTCTTTGGGGATTT
Organism: Crotalus tigris; assembly: GCF_016545835.1. Lineage (NCBI taxonomy): Eukaryota > Metazoa > Chordata > Lepidosauria > Squamata > Viperidae > Crotalus > Crotalus tigris. The sequence goes on from NW_024098351.1 coordinate 154,268, forward strand.
TAAGCTCATATTAGATTTGTAAGTACACCCGGCTTATTTCTTTTGATTTTGTTTGTCAGAAAGCAGTGCTGTGAAGTTTGTGTGTTAGACCGTTAGTACGTCTCCCCTCTACCTTCTGTTCCTTAGGCTAAACATGCCCAGATAGATCCATTTTGTGGGTCCATCCATTTCTGTGGACAGATGGATGATCACAAGAACCTGAACATTTTTGCACAGGTAACAAAAGTGAAAGGACCTTATGATTTGTCTGAAAAAAACGTTGTCATCTTTGGTATGTATCTTGAATGGTTCCTCAAAAGAATACAGGTTGATGTTTCAGGAATAGATGGTGTAAAAATAGGTTTTCTTCCCAGAGCTTGCACAATAATGAAACAGCCTTAACTGCAATTTGATCACTATGCTGAGAATAACCTTCATATCTTTTGTTCTTACAAATTAATTTTGTTTTAACAAATTGGTGGTGACAGGTTAGTACTGCTACATGTGCCTGTTTTTACCCTGATCATCACCACATGAAAAAGAAATTACTGAAGCATTTGCAAACCTTTTTTTTTGTAGACTAGATTTTCACAAGGAGGAGAAACTGAGGCTCTTGGATGCTTATTTTAGGCTAAATTGGAAAGGAAAAGTGTTGTGTCCTGGGCCTGATGAGGAAACTCAGCAGGCCCAGAATTGTTGCAAATGGTCCCGAGCATTCTAAAAGCTGCCTGGGACCAGACTGAGCGGCACCAGCCTTGAGCGCATGCGCAAGGCGCGAAGAAAGAAGAACTCTTATTGGTTCACTCTGTCCAGGTTTCAAGCCCTATAAAAAGGCCTGCGTGCCTTTTGCTTTTTGCTTGGAGTTGGAGTAGGAGAATAAAGCATTGTTGGTTGTCACCATGTGTCTTCATCATTCACACGCAAACGAAGGATTTAACAAAAAGTATCTCAGTCCTTGAAATCAATTCATTGTTGCCTTTTTAAAGTAGTCATTCTTTTATAATCCTGCCTGATCAGGCCACTGTTATTGACTTCCTCATGGCAGTATCTGTGAGAACTTTATTACAATTTATGCACCATCAATTTTAAAAATGGTTATTTATTTGGTCTCCTATAGATCCTTTGGTTTTATAGGTCCTAGGCACAGTTCAACAGCTCCAAAGATAGATAGATAGATAGATAGATAGATAGATAGATAGATAGATAGATAGATAGATAGATAGATAACCTTTATTGTCATTTCTTTTTTACTGTGGGCACAACGGCACACATTACAAATGAAATTTAGTTGCTTGCTCTCAAAGTGTATACATAGATAACACACATTTAAACCTACTATGTACAAATGTGTAAAACAATGGTTTTCTCTGTCTCTGTGAATTTTGCAGAGGTGTTATTACCGTAAAAACGAGGGTGAGTTTTTGCTATAACGGGATGGCAGATTCCAAGCCCTGACTATTTAATATAGTGAGATGAATGGAACTGATAAGGAAGACAGAAATTGGCAGGGGTGGTCTACAAGCTCGCAAGCTTGCATCCAGATGGCAAAAGTAGCCTTTCAACACTGTTGTAGTAGTGCTTTCTCCATTTTGTTGCAAGCTTGCAATCTGCAGTTGCCCCTTCAGACATCTGTAGATCTTGACTTTTGCTGAGCTCAGCCGTATCTGCTCCTCTCCTGTTCCCGTCTATCAATTCATCCATGTTTAATTAAGATCCCTTCACCTCTTGAAGGTTATGTTCTTCCAGGCATGATCTGACCAAAAACCGCAGCAACAGCCAACCACAGCAACTGTCATGGTTCCGATAGATGGAATTATTTAAAAGAACTTCAAGGCAAGGATTTCTTCCTTAAAGAACATTTTATTTAGGAAACAAGATATCGGCATGTACAAAGGTGAACCCAAGACTAAAATCCCCTCTTCCGGTTACAGAGTTACAAGTTGCAATTCCCAGCCCAATTTACTGTCATAAATCACACTCACCACTTGTTACAAAATGTGGGCTCTCCTCCTAGTTCTCCAACCCACCAAAATGTTATCAGCAATGACCTTGGTTCTCACACATAAATCAGTCTTTTTTTGGGTTTCGGGAATAAAGCAGGTATTTGAATGATAAAGTTGGGGTCTGAGAGTATATGTGGAGAGCTCTCCTTTGGGGAGGAAGAGGTTACAAAACTAAGATGGTGGCAAGGCACTCCAATTAACCAGTGGAATAACCTGCCTGCAGAAGCGGTGAATGCTCCAATATTGGAAGTTTTTAAGAAGAGACTGGACTGCCATTTGTCCGAAATGGTAGGGTTACCTGCCTGAGAAGGGGGTTGGACTAGAAGACCTCGAAGGTCCCTTCCAACTTTATTATTATTATTATTATTATTACTGATCATCGCACAGTCAGCCAGATGTTCAGACTGGATTTGGCATTTTGTCTACCTATCGAGTCCTTACCCAGGACCTGGGATAGGCAGATGTGGATGTTTGATGGTATTACAGGTATCGTCGCAGGATGGAAGCAGTTCCTAATAAGGCCGCCTTTTGCAATTGACTAATAGCGAATTTGTCAATGCCAATGATGTTCAAGTGGTGCTCCAGTTGTTTTGGGATTGCACCCAAGGAGCCTATGACTATTGGTACTACCCTTGCTTGCTTTTGCCACAGTCTTTCTATTTCTATTTGTAGGTCTTTGTATTTTGTTATCTTCTCCAGTTCTTTCTCTTCTATTCTGCTGTCTCCAGGCACTGCCACGTCCACTATCCAGACTTTTTTGTCTTTCTTATCGACAATTGTTAAGTCTGGGGTGTTATGTTGCAGGTGCTTGTCTGTTTGAATTCTGAAGTCCCAGAGCAGTTTAATTTTATCATTTTCTATGACTTTCTCTATTTTATGATCCCACCAGTTTTTGCTTACAGGCAAATGATATTTTTTGCAGATCTTCCAATGCACCATTGTTGCTACTTTGTCATGCCGCTGCTTGTAATCAGTCTGTGCAATCTTCTTGCAACAGCTTACCAAGTGGTCCACTGTTTCTTCAGCTTCTTTGCATAGGCGGCACTTACTGTCTGTTGCTGTCTTCTCAATTTTGACTTTGTATGCATTTGTCCTTAAGGCTTGGTCTTGTGCAGCCAGAATTAGTCCCTCGGTCTCTTTCTTCAATTTTCCTGCTCTTAGCCATTGCCAGGTTTTATTATTATCTGCTTTCCCAGCTATTTTTTTCATGTATTGGCCATGTAGTGCTTTGTCTTCCCATGCCTCTATTCTGTTCTTCATTTGGTCTTTCTTGTAGGCCAGTTTGGTCTCTCCAGTAGTTAGTAAGCCTTCCTGATATACTAATTTCAGTGCATCTTCATCATTGTTCTTCAGATATTCTTCCAAAGTCATTTTTTCTTCTTCAACCATCTGATGTACTTGTAGCATTCCACGCCCACCTATTTGCCTTGGTAGATAAAGTCTATCAAAGTCACTGCGTGGATGAAGGGCGTGATTCATTGTCATTATTTTTCTGGTCTGCCTATCCATTGCTTTTAGTTCTGCTTGAGTCCAGTCCACTTGCTTGAGTCCAGTCCACTATTATTATTATTATTATTATTATTATTATTATTATTATTATTATTATTACTATGGATCATCACACAGTTGTTCAGACTGGATTTGGCATTTTGTGTACCTATTGAGTCCTTACCCAGGACCTGGGATAGGCAGATGTGGATGTTTGATGGTATTACAGATATCGTCGCAGGATGGAAGCAGTTCCTAATAAGGCCGCCTTTTGCAATTGACTAATAGCGAATTTGTCAATGCCAATTGGTGTTCAAGTGGTGCTCCAGTTGTTTTGGGATTGCACCCAAGGAGCCTATGACTATTGGTACTACCCTTGCTTGCTTTTGCCACAGTCTTTCTATTTCTATTTGTAGGTCTTTGTATTTTGTTATCTTCTCCAGTTCTTTCTCTTCTATTCTGCTGTCTCCAGGCACTGCCACGTCCACTATCCAGACTTTTTTGTCTTTCTTATCGACAATTGTTAAGTCTGGGGTGTTATGTTGCAGGTGCTTGTCTGTTTGAATTCTGAAGTCCCAGAGCAGTTTAATTTTATCATTTTCTATGACTTTCTCTATTTTATGATCCCACCAGTTTTTGCTTACAGGCAAATGATATTTTTTGCAGATCTTCCAATGCACCATTGTTGCTACTTTGTCATGTCGCTGCTTGTAGTTATATTATTATTATTATTATTATTATTATTATTATTATTATTATTATTATTATTATTATGTCTCCCTTCTGTTTCATTTGTGTTGCACAAGTATAAGGAGGAGATCATGGTTCAGCTCCACCTTATAATGTTTGTAATCTCTAAATGAATTGGCTTTCTCTCATATACTCATTCATGTGTTTTTTTTTTTCCAGAGCAAGGCTGGGATTTGAAATGTTACGATCAAAAAGGAGAGAAAATATAATAATAATCTTTTTCTCAAAGATCCATGCACCAGGAGATATTAGATCATTCTTCAACATACAGACTGAACAGCTTTTTGAAATGCATGCATGCACAAGCATAACTTTGTTGATCTCCCTGGTTTTTCTGCAGCTGCTAGAATAATTGAAGGATAAAAATGCCACAGTCAAGGTCTCTCCTGTTGGAGGTGAAAAATAGATACACAAAGGAGATAGAGACATATATGACAGAGAAAAAAAAATGAATGCCAGGGATCTGCCTTAGACAGTTTTCTCCAGTAGAGATAACATCAGTTTCTGGTAACAAGATCCCCCCAAAATAATGGAATAATTGAATCGCTAGTAAGCGAACCAATTGCTTGGTTCAAAGGATATCCTTTCATCATGGTTTCCCTCAAGCAATTACTCGTAGTGGTATGTTTGTATCAAAGAAAGCAAATTCTTGAAGAATATCACACAGGAGACTCCAAGCACAACAACAAGGATATATGGGAGGAGACTAAGCAACTGGTACTTGGGAAATTTTCATGGGGTTGTTATAAATCTGATCTGTTTTGCTTTCCAATTTGCAGAGTAGATTCTTCATGAAATCCCCAGTCATAAATTCAGTGGTCTGCTTAAGAGCAGATGAGATTGTGAGTTTCTTATCATAAAAATTTGGGATTTGGGCTTTTTTTTTGTGAGGGGAAAATTAAAAGTATTTATTGCTTCATGCAGTGCCTTCCTAAGAAAAGCATATTGTTATTACAGCAGTGTAAGATTTTTCTATGGCTGTGAAAGTTGGACCATAAGAAAGGCTGAGCGCCAAAGAATTGAGGCCTTTGAACTATGGTGCTGGAGAAGACTCCTGTGAGTCCCCTGAACTGCAAGGCGATGAAACCGGTCAGTCCTAGAGGAAATCAACTCTGACTGCTCTTTAGAAGGCCAGATCCTGAAGCTGAAACTCAAGTACTTTGGTCACCTAATGAGAAGGAAGGACTCACTGGAGAAGAGCCTGATGCTGGGAAAGATTGAGGGCAGTAGAAGAAGGGGACGACAGAGAATGAGGCGGCTGGATGGAGTCACTGAAGCAGTAGGCGTGAGCTTAAATGGACTCCAGAAGATGGTAGAGGACAGGAAGGCCTGGAGGAATGTCATCCATGGGGTCGCGATGGGTTGGAAAGACTTCGTAACTAACAACAACAACAAGGGTTTTTCTGGAGGATTCTTCTCTACACAACCTTTCCTAGGTGGACATGCAACCAATGAAAATGGCTTGTAGTATGGTTAGTTAAAGAATGATGAATTAGTTCATCATTTTTGGTCACTTTTGATCATTTTTAGTCATTTTTCATCATTTTTTGGCATCCAGTTTGGTCACCGCAATGTAAAAAACATGTTTGACTCTAGAAAGAGTGCAGAGAAGCACGACAAAGATGATTAGGGGCCTGGAGGCTAAAAATATATGAAGTACAGTTGCAGGAATTGGATATGTCTATAATGAAAAAAGGACTAGGGGAGACATGATAGCAGTGTTCAAATATCTAAGACAGACATGTCAAATTTGCAACATCACTTGACGTTGCACAATGTATCGGAACTTTTTCCCCATTGCTGGCAATGGGGTGGGTGCAGTTTCCTCGTGTCATGTCCAGCCCATGGGCCAGCAATTTGACACCCCTGATCTAAGGGGCTGCCACAAAGAATAGGGGGTCAACCTATTCTCCACAGCACCTGAAGACAGAACAAGAAACAATGGATGGAAACTAATCAAGGAGAGAACTAAGAAGAAATTTCCTGACAGTGAGAACAATAAATCAGTGGAACTACTTGCCTCCAGAAGTTGTGGATGCTCTATCACTGGAGGCTTTCAAGAAGAAATTGGACAACCACTGGTCTCAGATGGTATGGGGTCTCCTGCTTGAGCAAGGAGCTACACTAGAAGTGCTCCAAGGTACCTTCCAATTCTGTTATTCTGTCATTCTATTTCTGGAGACAACCTGGTCTATTGTGACCATACAAGGCAATTCTGCTTTAAGAAGAAAAAAAGAAAGAAAGCCCAGATTCCTATCTACATTACACATTTTGAAAGTTAAGGAGAGTTGAGTTTTAGTGTGTTTCAATAGAAAAGGACAAGCACTACTGGACTACAGTCAAGCGGTCATTTATCATGCCCAGGGTCTGTAGAAGTCAACAGCTCAAATCCACTCTCAGCAACTTCTTGACTGAGAACATTGCATAGCTCTGCTTTGACACCTGGAACTGAAATATTAGAGTGAGCCCACTTGATTCCATCATCCACTTTGTTTTCCTAATGCAGAGACAATGATTTGCATGTGAAAACCACCGAAGAGGGCAGATAAGAGCCTGACACGCTGAAGTGGGCCATCTCTTCGGTTCAGAAATCTTGTTCAGGAAGGTAATTTATCTGAAGTGTTGTCGAATTGAATTATCCTATCAAAGATCGGTAGGCAACGTGCACCCTTGTTCCTCCCCTTGCATAATGGGAACCGATGGGAGGGAATGACAATATTTTTGTTGTTGTTGTAGATTGGGGTCAATGCTGTACTTTCCTGTCATTATTTGCTGGCCCTGATTGGTCGAAAACTTTTATCTGCATCTGACTTATTTTCTCTCTTTTCATCTTAGCTAGCTAATTTTTGCTAAGCCCTGTATAAAGGGACTTCAACTCTCATGAATGAAGGCAAATAGATGTGTCCCAGGATAATGTTGCAGGATCCAATTTTGGTCTGTCACCGTTTAATCTTCCGAGCTTTCGGATTCGTGGTTGAGCCCATTGTCAGGGAACATCTATTCTGGCCTGTTATGTGTGTGGTATTTATATGGTGCCTGTTGTGTGTGATGTTTAAGTTGTTAATTAGGGTGTTGATGGCTGGCTATTAAGACATTAAAAGCCACACACAACAGGCATCATACAAATGACACGCATAGTATAGCCTAAAGCACATATTCTGCTTTATATGCTTTTTTTTCTCATAGAGGATGGAACCTTATAGGATAGGGTAGGCAAGGCGGGTTGTATGACATGTGTGAGTTCCGGCACCTTTTTTTAAAAAAAAAAAAAGAAAAAAAGCACTGCACAGAATGCTTATTAAAAAGGGCACAAGATTTCATTTGCATAGTTGTGATGATTGTTCTGACTCCACTTTCTTTCTTGCAAGAAAAATAAAATAAATAAATGAAGGCAAAATCTTTGCCAGTGGATTTGAGCACTCGTTAATGGAGTCTCTTGGGAATCATAGGAACCAACAAGACTTTTGTATGAGAGGATTGTTTTTGGCTGCTATCAAATTTATTCTCCTGCTTCTACCAACTTCAGCTTAAGCAATGTTGGGACTTCCATCTCACAGTGCCTAGAGTCTGTTAGAGGCTGGATAGGGAGCAACAGTTTGAAACTGAACCCTTTGCAAGGGCCGAGTGGCTCCAGGTTTGGGGTTCTTTGGACTATGAAGAATTGCCACTTTTGATCTTCAATGGGGTGGCACTGCCCCAGATAGATCCAGTGGATAATCTGGGAGAGTTTCTCCTGGACTTGTGACTCCTGGCAATTGTGGCCAGGAGGGCTTTTGTGCAACTCCAGATTGTGTGCTAGTTACGCCCTTTCCTGGATCAACAGTCCCTACTCACAGTCACTCATGCCCTGGGTACCTCCCGTCTTGACTACTGCCTCGTGCTCTACATGGGGCTGCCCTTGAAAAAAAGACACCCAGAAGCTCCAGTTGGTTCAAAATGCAGCAACCCACCTGGTTTTGCGCAGACCTCGGTGTGCATGTGTCCCTTCTCCCGATTTGCTTCCAGGTGCAATGCAAGGTGCTGGTTATCACCTTTAAAGCCCTTTGTGGCTAGGGATCAGGTTATCTGAGGGACTGTCTCTTGTCAGTCACATCCACCCAAACTACTAGAGCTGAAAGGCAAGGAATGTTGTTGGTCCCGTCCCCTAAGGAGATAGGATGGACCCAGAAGAAGGGCCTTCTCCATAGTGGCTCCTTCCCACAGAAATTAGAATGGCCCCCACTTTGATACTCTTTCTCAAGGCCCCAAGGCCTGATTCTACCAACTGACCTGGGAAATTAAAATGGCCCCCACTTCAGTACTCTTTCTCAAGGCCCCCAAGGCCTGATTCTGCGAACTGGCCTGGGATGGGACCTGTGCAACAAGCCATTGATTGTTGTTGTTGCCAGGGATTTGGGGGGAGGGAATTGTTTATTTGTTATTTTTTCCTGTGCTGTGTTTTATTGCTTGCAAGCTGCCTAGAGCTGCTGTGAGCGAGTAGGCAGGTATATGCATTTTCTAAACAAACCAACCAACAAGCAAGCAAGTAGCAAGGGCTGAGTTTGTTATCTCCCCTAAACTGTTCCTCTACTTACCTCTCATCTCTGCATCTCAGAGGAATCCATTTCTTAACTCCTGCAATTTAGCTCTGTAGCTTAACAACTTTAACCTTTTCGGCAGATATTGGATTGCAGTAATACTATACAAGAGAAGGTCGCTCAATCTTTTTGAGTTTTTTTCTCCCTCCACCTTCAGGTACGGTTGGCGATGCTTTTGAAGTTATTTATGATTAGAAGATGCTCCTGCACAATTCCCTGAGCAAACTCGCCTTCTTTCTCTTTGCTTTTCTTTTTTTCTGTTTAAATGGATGACTATTAATAGTTTTAATTGCTCAGGCGTGTCCAACTCTTGGCAACTTTACAGGCAACTGGTCCCCATGGATGGCTACATTTTTAATTTGTTTTTTATTCATGTTGCTTATTTGTTTATATCCCCCTTTATTGTTTTTACAAACAACTCAAGGCAGCAAACATAGCCAACACACTTTCTTCATCTTATTTTCCCCACAACATCAACCCTGTGAGATGGATTGGGATAAGAGAGAGGGACCAGCTTTTACGAGTAAGGCAGGACTAGAACTCACAGTCTCTTGATCTCTAGCCTGGTGCCTTAACCACTTACCGTAGACCAAACTGGATCTCTTTATCCCTCATACCCCCCTCTTCATGATTCAAATGGAGGAAGATCAGTCTGACCATAGGAATTTTGCTCAAACTTTGGGCAAGAGAGTGCTATGCTATATCTTTAGGCTTGTAAACTTCAACTCCCAGAACTCTTCAGTCTGCTGTACTGGCTGGGGAATTCTGGGAATTGAAGTCCACAAGTCTTAAAGTTGCCAAAGTGGAACAGCCTGCCTCCAGAAGCAGTAAATGCTCCAACACTGGAAGTTTTTAAGAAGAGACTGGACAGCCATTTGTCCGAAATGGTGTAGGGTTTCCTGCCTGAGCAGGGGGTTGGACTAGATGACCTCTAAGGTCCCTTCCAACTTTACTACTATTACTAATATTACTAATGAGATAATCTTAAGGCTTGACATTTGAAATAGAATAGAATAGAATAGAATGGAATGGAACGGAACGGAACGGAACAGAATAGAATAGAGCTGGAAGGGACCTTGGAGGTCTTCTAGTCCAGCCCCCTGCTCAAGCAGGAGAACCTATACCATCTCAGACAAGATGACTGTCTAGCTTCTTCTTAAAAATATCCAGTGATGGAACGCCCACAATTTCTGGTCCAAATTCAAGGACTATCTGTATTATGAAGCCATAATAACATCTTGACCTTAGTGATGTTGTTCACCCTCTTCTTCTGCTGTCCAGGACTTCTTATTATTTCATTAGATGGAGATACCATGCAAATTCAAAGCAACTTCCTTCATCCGTTTGCATTCTTGTTTGTCACTGTTATGCGGTTGGATCTGCAAAATGATCTTCTGATCATTTGTAATTAATTTCCAGGAACAGCAAATAAAATGGAGTTCTGTGGGAAGTGGACGATGGAGAGATTAGTAGCATTTCTGTCATAAGCATCTCATTTCTGAATCTGTATCTGGAACATTTTCTGTGAAAGGATGTTTTAATATCTCTTGCTCATAAAGGAGATGAAGGTTGGATCACAACAGCATTCTTGAATGCCATTTTTGAGTAAAACCAACTCACCGATCCATCAACCGAACCCAAATGGAATAAAATTGAGCTGGAAGGGACCTTGGAGGTCTTCTAAACCAGCCCCCTGCTCGAGCAGGAAGACCTATACCAGTGATGGTGAGCCTTTTAGAGACTGAGTGCCCAAACTGCAACCCAAAACCCACTTATGCATCATCAAGTGCCGGGTGGGTATGGCTCATTGGGTGGGTGTGGCTGCGGTGGTAACAGCAGACTGGGTGGGATTAAAAAGTTCAATCAATCAATTTCAACTTTGCAAGATCTTTTTTTTTCCCGTGAAAAGTTGAAATTGACTGATTGAACCTTTTTTTTTTTTTTTTTGGCACATGGCGGTGGAAGTCTAAAGCGAAAAGGTTTTCTAAAACCCAGCTGAAGGCCTAGGACTGGGATGATGGCACGCGTGCCCACAGAGAGGGCTCTGAGTGCCGCCTCTGGCACCTGTGCCATAGGTTCAGCACCACTGACCTATACCATCTCAGACAAGTGACTGTCTAGCTCAATGGTGGCAAACCTATGGCACGCATACCAGAGTTGGCACTAAGAGCCCTCTCTGTGGGCATGTGCACTGCTGCCAGCAGCTCGCACAGGTTGGGTGAGTGAGGGGAACAGGCTCCATGCGTGGGCCAAGGGCAAGATCTGCAAGGGGGCCAAGATGACCAGCAGCAACCTGCTCTCCAACTACAAGCAAAAACAGATGGGATGGGTAAGTGTGTCCAGCAGTCTGCATCACATGCCCCTTTACTCCACCAGGTATTGGCAGCAGGCTGTGGAGCCCCAGAGTGCACCGGTCAAGGGGCTGGTAGGCTGTGGCTGCTGATGGACATCGTTGGCCCCCATGCACTCGCTGGTCTCCGTGTATGAGGGCTGCTGATGGACACCGTTGGCCCCCATGCACTCATTGGCCTCTGTGTGGCTGCTGATGGACACTGTTGGCCCCCTGCCTCACCTTGCTCCATGGCAATGGTACCTCCGTCCTGTCCCCTGCCTCACCCCACAGGACGAGCCTCCTGCCCACCGCCCCACCTATCAGACACCCTCTGGATCTCCCCCAACCATGCCCAGCCCCCACAGGCATCCCCCCATGAGCAACATTGAGGTGGCTATGACCACCACGGCCATGCCCACCCAGTGGGCCATGCCCCCTGCCCCCTCTGAGGGCACCACAATGTTGATGTGATCCTGGCACTTTTGCAATAAATAAGTGGGTTCTGGGTTGTTGTTTGGGTGCCCGGTCTCTAAAAGGTTCACCATCACTGGTCTGGCTTCCTCTTAAAACTCTCCAGTGATGGAATGCCCACAATTTCTGGAGGCAAGTTCTTTCTACTGGTTGGCAAGCTGTTCCACTGGCGTGTATGCAACCTGAATGCAGGGTGATATATCAAAGTTGGGAAGAGATATGTATAGAAGTTGCTGGAGGAGAACCATGTCAAAATGTCAATGCAGTTGAGCAATTGAAGTTTATTTCTTATTTATGAGACTTATATACCGCTTTAAGTGCAAGCACTCTCTAAGCGGTGTACACCAGTAAGCAATGTTTATATATATTTACATTGCCTCCAACAATCTGGATCCTCATTTTACCTACCCCGGAAGGATGGAAGGCTGAGTCAACCTTGAGCCGGTGAGATTTGAACCGCTGACCTGCTGAACACAGTCAGCTAAAGTGGCCTGCAGTACTGCACTCTAACTGCTGCGCCACCTCAGCTCAAGTTGTCCTATGCATTGCACCTACATAAAAAGGACAGACTTTCAGTGTCCCAGTTGTATCCCCTATTGTGGTGGTGTTGACCCACCACCACAGTAGGGGATACAACTGTGTGGCCCAGTGTGGGAATCAGAGGAATGACTTCAATCGATTTTTCTTTCTCTTCCCCCCAAGCTAAGGGGTCCCTTGGTTTTATCTACAAAGTTATTCACTTCTGGTATCAAGGCAGGGCCAACGTATCAAATAAGTAAAGAGAGCTGGACCAGACAGGGGAACCATTTAGAAAAAACCGGGCAAAGCAATCACAGAATTTAGAAGGTTGGTCATTCAGCTGCATCAGGATTTGGTGAATCAGAGTAGAGCTTGATGGGTTATGGGTGCAGCTGGGCAGAACCTCTCCAAGCAAATGACTGATAATTTCATTTCTTAATGTGTTTTGAGATGTGCAGTCAAAGCTTCATTATTTCCCTGGATATTTGTTGCATTTTAATGGGTCTAATTCTATCCCTTTCGGTTTATATGAAAGAATAATGGGATTGTGCCCTTTATTGGTTTGTTGTACTTTCATTATATTCTTCCCCACTCACCCCATTTTATCTCCCTAAAGTAGGGGTCCCCAAACCCTGGTCCATGGACTGGCACCGGTCCATAGCATGCCAGAAACTGGTCCACGCAAAGAAGCAAAGCCCCATCTGTGAGATGCAGGCAGTACATGAAACCATCATGGGGCTACCCTTGAAAAGTATTCGGAGACTACAGTTGGTCCAGAATGCAGCTGCGCGAGTGATAGTGGGTGCTCCTCGATACAGCCACGTTACACCTACCCTCTGTGAGCTGCACTGGTTGCCTACTGGTCTTCAGGTCCAATTCAAGGTGTTGGTCATTACCTTTAAAGCCCTATATGGCTCAGGGCCAGGCTATTTGCAAGACCGCCTACTACCTCATAGTTCGCTACATCTGGTTAGATCCCACAGGCTGGGCCTCCTTCAGGCCCTGTCGGCCAAGCAGTGCCATTTGGCGGGGCCGCGGAGGAGGGCCTTCTCTGTGATGGCGCCCACGCTTTGGAACCAGCTCCCCCCGGAGATTAGGACCACTCCCACCCTGTTGGTCTTCCGCAAGCTACTTAAGACCTGGCTTTTCCGGCAGGCCTGGGGTTTATAAAACCTGACTCCTGGATGACTGTCTTTGCATTGTTTGTTTTGTTATGTTTTATGTGTTTTTTATTGTTAGCCGCCCAGAGTCCTTCGGGAGTGGGGCGGCTTATAAATTTTAAAACATAAATAAATAAATAAATAAATAAATAAATAAATAAATAAATAATGCCCCTTCCTGTCCACAGAAAAACGTCTCTCCACGGAACCGATCCCTGGTGCCCAAAAGGTTGGGGACCTCTGCCTTAAAGGACTGGATAGGAAAGTGGCATATATTAATACTCAGGCTGAGACACAGTTAGGTCTAGTGGTTAGGGCAGATGGATGACTTGGGCTCAGCCTCAAATAAAGAATGCCTCCATCTCCCAGTCTTTCAAAAGGATTTTGAAACTGGGGTATGGTTTTAAATGGGGTACAAATGAGGTACAAGGATGGTCAGGCTTTCATTATTGTTTGAATGATGTTGCTCAACTGGAAACCATCTTGAGTTCCTGGCTAAAGTGGCCAGTTTGTAAATAATTCTATAGAAATAGATGATAGATAGATGGATAAGTAGGTAGGTAGGTAGGTAGGTAGGTAGGTAGGTAGGTAGGTAGGTAGATAGATAGATAGATAGATAGATAGATAGATAGATAGATAGAGACAGACAGACAGACAGACAGACAGACAGACAGACAGACGGCAATTTCTGTGTTGCACTGCAAATCAAGTTTCTCAAACAGAGACCAATCATGGACATTCCTAAGCTATTGTCTACAGTTGGCTTTGACACATATGTAAGTGTATACAGATAGTCCCTGACTTACAACCATTTGTTTAACAACCGTTACAACTGGACCCAAAAAAGTGTCTTTTGACCAATCCTCACATTTACAACCATTGCAGCAATCATGTAATCAACGTTTGGGTGCTTGGCAACCAGCATGTCCTTAGAATGCTTGCTGTTTCCTGGGGTTGTTTGATCACCAGCTGACTTTTGACTGGAAACATTAATGGGAGCCTCTTGCTCAAGCAGGAGAACCTATACCATCTCATACAAGTGACTATCTAGTCTCTTCTTAAAAACCTCCAGTGATGGAGCACCCACAATTTCTGGAGGCAAGCTGTTCCACTGGTTAATTGTCCTCACTGTTAGGTAGTTTCTCCTTAATTCCAGGTTGCTTCTCTCTTTGGTCAGTTTCTAACCATTGTTTCTTGTCCTGCCCTCTGGTGCTTTGGTGAATAATTTGACCCCCTCTTCTTTGTGGCAGCCCCTCAGATACTGGAATACTGCTATCATGTCTCCCCTATTTCTTCTTTTCTTTAGACTAGCCAACAGTCCTGCAGCTGTTCTTCATATATTTTAGTCTCCAGGCCTTTGATCATCTTAGTTGCTCTTCTCTGAACTTTTTCCAAGATCTCAACATCTTTTTTGTAGTATGGTGACCAAAATGGTTACCGTATTCCAGGTGTGGTCTCATTAGGGTTTTATAAAGCAGCATCATTTAAAAAAAAAACTTATGGAAATGAGTTCCTTTTATGCCACATTTTTAAAGCAGAGGCAAAAGAAATTTAAAAAAAAACCTGTTTGTTATGAAGGCAATAATATTGAGAAAGAATCAAATTAGCAGCAATTTTCTTTCAGATTAGATCATTTCCTTGCAAACGACTGACAATGACTCAGTTTATATGACTGCCAGTTTTAATTCCCAATTATTCTCTTTAAAAGCTTTATTCCTAAGAGCTTTTCCAGACTTAACTTTTCCATTTTTTTTTTCTCACGGGGTTGAAAGTAAATCTAGAACAGCATAATGATAAATCTAAATGGAGCTGAGATGTCTTAGGAACAGCGTTAGCACTGTATATTGCTTTGAAAAGTCAATTTGCAATAGGTGTTGGGTTGATTATTAAGTGTTTTGTGTAGTAGTGGCTCCTTCTAGAGTAGATGGACTAAGCTGCTGCCAATCACATGGGTGTGGTTTTTGCTGGTATGATACACATATCTAAAAGGGCATGATGGGATTAGTAGTCCTGTTCAGGAAGGAAGGAAGGAAGGAAGGAAGGAAGGAAGGAAGGAAGGAAGGAAGGAAGGAAGGAAGGAAGGAAGGAAAAGAAAGAAGAAAGAAAGAAAGAAAGAAAGAAAGAAAGAAAGAAAGAAAGAAAGAAAGAAAGAAAGAGCTAGGGAAAAGGAAGAAAAGGAGAGCAGGAAAGAGGGAGGGAGAGGGAGAAGGCAGGGGGGAGATAGAGAGAGGGAGGGAAGGAGAAAGAGAGAGAGAGAGAAATCTGTCCAGAAGAAGAAGCTATATAATATTTTAAAAGCTGATATTTATGCCTCCACATTCACAAGGGAATGGGCTAGAACCAAATATAGAAGGAGACTCATATTTTCCTTCATGCCTGCCTTTTACTTGTTCTAGCACCCACAATTCCCTCTACCAAGTCATAATCTTCAGGGAAAGAGCAGTTAATCTACTGAACTGTAAGTAGGTCTTTTGGATAATTATTTGGATAGACTACTTGGGTTGAGCTAGAGGGGCTGGCCCAAAGAAGGAATTTAAATTCCTAGTCTCATTTAAGGGCAGTTCAGACCCGGAGGAATCATGCAGAAGAAAAAAACTGTGCTGCCTGGTGTTGGTGCCAAGGCATCTAATAAAAGAGTCCTCTGGAACAGAAGGAAAGCTAGCTTTAGCCGGAAATGTTATTTAGGTATTCCTGAAAATAAATCCCATGGTTTTTTTACGGAGTTATTTTCAGAACTTGTTGCTAAAATATGAATTCATCCATCTATCCTACTTGTCCTGGCATAAAAATGGCCTGCTCAGCATTAATTGAGGACATGTTTGATGAGGGAATAGAAAGAGAACTTATCAAATTTGCAGATGACACTAAACTGGCAGGAACAGCCCACACCCCAGAAGACAAGCTCAGGATTTCAAAAAGATCTTGACAAACTTGAACAATGAGTCCTATCCAACAAAATGAGTTATAATGTGGAGAAAAGCAAAGTTTTACATTTAGGCAGGAAATATCAAAGATATAAGTACAGATTAGGTGAGACCTGGCTCAAAAACTGTAGCTGTGAGAGGGACCTTGGAATCCTAGTGGACAATCACTTGACAATGAGCCTGCAGTGTGCAGCAGCAGCCAAAAAAACTAATACAATCTTGGTTGTATAAACAGAGGCATAGAATCAAGATCACTTAAAGTATTAGTACCGCTTTATAAAACCCTAGTAAGACCATACCTGGAATATTTCATTCCAGAGGGAGAATGGAAGGGAACCCAATTGGAAAGTTGAGGAATTTCCTTACACTTATAAAGAGAGAAAGTTGGCTTAAAAAAAAAACAACACACACACACACACAAAAAATATTTATTTTCAGCTTGTTGATCTTTTCAAATTTAATGAAGGCACAAAAATGATAGATGCTCAAAACATGTTGCCTTGTTTGTCATTAGAACTGTCATTGATAGGAGTGTGGCATCTTTAATTGTCAGATTTATGGAACCTGGAACTCGAGTTGCTATGGGGAAGGAGAAAAACAGAGCACAAATAAATAAACATCAATATTATTCTTGTTGATTGTTAGGTAGTGTTTGATTAACAAGCCTCCAGTAATTCATCAAAAACAAACTGGACACTTTTGAAGGACAATTCACCCAAAACTACATTCATGCATGTGACTGCATTTGGTTTCAGGGAGAAATTAATCAAAAAGGAATCTATTTTTTTCCCCTGGAAGCTATCTAATGCTTTAAAAAACCCTTAATCATATCCCAAAAAATAATTTTGTAAGTACAGTGTCTTTGTCTGTCGGAATTGCCAAATGACACCCCCACATTTTGTGGGAGGAGGGAGTGCACAAATTAAGATTTGGGATAGAACCATCCCCACCTGAGGCTGATGTGAAACACCTGCAACCCCCCTCCCTCCGTGCTGAGTGTGTCAACTACAAATGAGAAAGGAAGATGGCCACAGCTATGCTCACTAAAAATTGCCACACAGATTGAAAGGCTATAGAAAATAGAATAGAATAGAATAGAATAGAATAGAATAGAATAGAATAGAATAGAATAGAATAGAATAGAATAGAATAGAATAGAACAACAGAGTTGGAAGGGACCTTGGAGGTCATCTGGTCCAACCTCCTGCTCAGGCAGGAAACCCTATACCATTTCAGACAAATGGCTGTCCAGTCTCTTCTTAAAAACTTCCAGCATTGAAGCATTCACAGCTTTTGGAGGTAGGTTGTTCCACTGGTTAATTTCTCCATAGTTTTAGGTTGCTTCTCTCCTTGCATAGTTTCCATCCATTGCTTCTTGTCCTACCTTCAGGTGCTTTGGAGAATAGCTTGACTCTCTCTTCTTTGTGGCAACCCCTAAGATATTGGAACACTATTATTGTGTCCCCGCTCGTTCTTCTCTTCATTAAACTAGACATACCCAATTCCAGCAACCGTTCCTTACATGTTTTAGTCTCCAGTCCCCTAATCATCTTTGTTACTCTTCTCTGTACTCTTTCTAGAGTCTCAACATCTTTTTTACATCATGGTCACCAAAACTGGATGCAGCATTCAAAGTCTGGCCTTACCAAGGCATTGTAAAGTGGCATTAACTAAGAGATTAACAAGGCAGAGGAAATATCCTCAAGCTACCAGCCAGCATCAAGGCTATATTATACTTCTAGATCCCCATGCTAAGATCTAAAAACCAATCTTAACTCTTTTCCAGAAGATGGGGGTTCACTTCAGTTCTAAGGATAAGATGTTCTATAGGGTGAGGGCAACATCTGAGCAGGACCTCCTCCTAGAACCCACCAGTCAAAACTCTTTGACTGATGGTATATGCAGCATGCCCACCCTGTTTGCCTTGGTGGGAATGGGTCAATTAAATTAGGATGACATCCCAGATATGGGATATGACAACTAGTCAGTGAGCACTTACCAAAATATTAAGGTTGAATGGAAAACAGAAAAGGCGATTTCCCTTCTTAGAGTTGATGTGCCCTTCGCTCCACCTTTCATAACTCATTTCATAACTCATTTCCCCATCTTGGCTGTTAAATTAAATAAAAAAAAAAATTTAATGGTTCATTTGCATTAAACAGACTGAATTATCCAATTAACACCTCTATTAGAACATAGAACAATAGAGTTGGAAGGGGCCTTGGCGATCTTCTAGCCCAACCCCATGCTTAAGCAGGAGACCCTATACCAGGGATCTTCAAAATTGGCCCTTTTATGACTTCTGGACTTCAATTCCAGGAATTCTGGGAGTTGAAGTCCAGAAGTCATAAAAGGGCCAAGTTTGAAGACCCCTGCCCTGTACTATTTCAGATAAATGGTTATCCAGTCTCTTTTTGAAAGGCTCCAGGGATGGAGCACCTACAACCTCTGAAGGCAAGCTGTTCCACTGGTTGATTGGTCTCACCATTAGGAAATTGCTCCTTGGTTCTAGGTTGCTTCTCTCCTTGGTTAGTTTCCATACATTGTTTCTCGTTTTGCCTTTCAGTGCTTTGGAAAATAGTTTGACCCCTCCTCATCTTTGTAGGAGCCCCTCAAATATTGAAACACTGTTATCATGTCTCCCCTAGCCTTCTTTTCATTAGACAAGACACATTCACTTCCTGTAATTACACAGTAATTAGTTGCTGAGCTAAATGTACCGCAGTTCTAATCTATCTGAGATCTTTCCCCATTCCTTGGACAAGTCCACTGAATGCCCATACCGTCAGATCGTTTTAGGATAATACATTTAGGTTAATAAATAAAATTGTCTGAAATGGTATAGGTTCTCCTGCTTGAGCAGGGGCTGGACTAGGAGACCTCCAAAGTCCCTTCCAACTCTGTTATTCTATTCTATTCTATTCTATTCTATTCTATTCTATTCTATTCTATTCTATTCTATTCTATTCTATTCTATTCTACACTCTATTCTATTCTATTCTATTCTGTTCTGTTCTGTTCTGTTCTGTTCTATTCTATTCTACACTCTATTCTATTCTATTCTATTCTATTCTATTCTATTCTATTCTATTCTACTCTACTCTACTCTACTCTACTCTATTCTATTCTATTCTATTCTACACTCTATTCTATTCTACACTCTATTCTACTCTACTCTACTCTACTCTACTCTACTCTACTCTATTCTATTCTATTCTATTCTATTCTATTCTATTCTACACTCTATTCTATTCTATTCTATTCTATTCTATTCTACACTCCTATTCTATTCTATTCTATTCTATTCTATTCTATTCTATTCTATTCTATTCTACATTCTATTCTATTCTATTCTATTCTACACTCTATTCTATTCTATTCTATTCTACTCTACTCTACTCTACTCTACTCTACTCTACTCTACTCTATTCTATTCTATTCTACACTCTATTCTATTCTACTCTACTCTACTCTACTCTACTCTAAATACCTACACAACCACCTTGGGATAATTATGGAAGTTATTCAGTAAGATGAAGATTATTCCATGGGAGGCCCAACACCAGGACTGATGAATGCATAACGTGACAGCTTGATTCAAATCCAACTTTTAGCTGGTTCTTTTTGATGCTTTCCATAAAATCATCATTGTTATGGTCATTATCACCACTATCATCAATCGAGCAGAGACTATCTATTGCTCTGCATTCACAGAGATCAAATCGTCTGTGGCTGCAAAGCAATTATCACCTCACACATGACCCACACACATATCCAACAATTTGCTAACCTCATTTGAAATTCCCATTTGTATACACCTTATCATTTTTTTGACTGAATGCTTAGGCAAACATCAATCTGTGAAGCCCCAATAATTTAAATTGTACCAAAGAAAGAGATAAAAAAAATGATAAGCCAATTCTAAACATAGCTATGTGAAATTCTGGAACTTTTATTGAAATTCAGTTTTCTGCTTGCCCCAGAACAGTTTTCTTTAGATTAAAAATAATGTTTATGCATTTCCTAAAATTGAATTTTCCCCAGTTCTTTGATTTTGGTTATGCTTCAATTTGCTTCTGTAATGAACAACCGTCTGGAGATGTATTTTCCTAACTGACCTTTCACCTCCAGTACTTTTAAGGAAGTAATGGAAGAATTCACATCAGCAAAAACATTTTTTTTTTGTCACTTGGGATAGGTAATATTCAACCAAAACCACAGTCTTGTAATGTGCTATCCTAATAGAAGGACAGCTTCTGAATAAGTTATATTGAATGGTTCAGCTTCAGCTGAAGACGTTCAGCCGATACCTTCTAGCATTAACTATATTAACTCTCAGGGGCTGCCACAAAAAAGAGGGAGTAGAGCTATTCTGCAAAGCAGCTGAACACAGGACAAAAAGCTACGGATGGAGACTAACCAAAGAGAGAAGCAACCTAGAACTGAGGAGAAATTTCCTGACAGTTAGAACAATTAATCAGGGGAACAACCTGCCTCCAGAAGCTGTAAATTCTCCAACACTGGAAGTTT
>NW_024098351.1:177500-290000 GCF_016545835.1 Crotalus tigris
CAAGCCTAGCTGGTCGATGGGCGTTGGAAAGAAAAGCGAGTGGGGAAAGGAATCAAGAAAAGTGACCCTGAGACGGGGGACCAAGCAACCAGAATGGAAGCAGGAGATGGAGAAATCCCTGCACGCAAGTGAAGAGGGAGGAAGCTGTATGCCGTACTCAGACTGGATCCTAGAGAGAGCTATTGACCTGATGAAGAGAACTCTCAGCTCCCTAGGAGAGGAGATTCCTGAGCCCTACGCCCGCCCCAGTTCCTGGAGCCACAAAGGGAGAGACACCGAGGGGGACGTGGAACCTGCAACCCCAGGGACATTTACTGATCCAGGAGCTCCCACCCCCTACCGGACCACAGATGGAAATCTGGACGGAAGACACTACCACCCACAATGGAGGCACCGATCCATTCCAAGACGTCCACCGTTGGAGGTGAAATTCAAAGGGGAGCCAACACGCTTGGGGTTTTTCCTAACCCAAGTCCTCAGCTACATGGAGGAATATGGGCAGGACATCCCCAGCGACAAAGCCCGCATCCGGATCGTGCAATCTGCCCTGGATGGACCAGCTGCAGATTGGGTGGTGAACCTGCATGACTCCAATGCCCCAGAACTCAGTAACTTCAACCGTTTCATGTCCTCGTTGAGAAGACGATTTGAAGACCCCCTGGCTGATCGCAAAGCCCGTGAAAGAATAACAACGATGAGGCAGGGCAAACGCCCAGTGGCTGAGTATACACAAGAATTCCGAGCCATTGCCAGCAAACTGAATTGGCCAGAAGACATCCTCCTTGGCCGTTTCAAAGACGGACTAAACTATGATCTATATGATGCTTGCCTGCCCCGAGGAGACCCACATCGACTTGAGGAATGGTACGTCTTGGCAGAGGAAGCAGAGATCGACATATTGAAGAGGCATCGCCGAGGAAAACAATGGAGCCGCCCCCCGCCTGAGCTGACACACCAACCGGTGAAATCATCGGATACAGCCAAGAAGCAGATGGGGTGTTTCAAGTGCGGAAGAGAAGGGCATCGAGCTGTAGAATGCCGCTCAAAGGCCCCCCAGCACAACCCAGACAGATCCCCAATCAACAAACCCAGAGGGTATTCAGCTAAGCCAAAAGAAACAGCCATGAAAATGATGGAAATTGCAGAAAACCCCACCTCTGCTCACCAAGGGGAAAGAACTCCAGCCTACACCACAGGGACGGTGGATGCCTCAGATGACAGCTCGGAAGGCGAACCCCTGGTAAGTGGACGCATCACACCCATCTTCAAAACAGTGACTATATTAATCCCCCCCATGCCCGAAGCTGTGAAGGTGAAAGCCTTAATAGACTCTGGCTGCACCCGCTGCCTCATTAGCCCAACACTAGTGGGGAATCTGGGCATCCCATCCAGGAGACTGGAACAACCAATCTCATTTGGCCAGCTAGATGGATCCATAGCAGGGGGGGTGCCAGCTACCCTAGCCACTCTGCCAATACACCTCTCCCTGGGCAACCATGAAGAGGACTTAACGTTTGTGGTGACCCCAGGTATGGAATGCCCAATGATTCTAGGGATGGAATGGTTGAAAAAATGGAACCCCTGGGTAAATTGGAGGACGACAGAAATCAAATTCCCGAAGGGGGACCCTATGGACTTAAAACCCCAAGAGAGGCTACCAGAATCAAGAATAGAAAAAGCATCCATAGGAGAGGAAAAAAGATTAACAGAAATACCAGAGGAATATAGGGACCTTGCTGAAGTCTTCAGTGAGGAGAGGGCGAATGAGCTTCCCCCCCACCGACCCACAGACTGTACCATTGAATTCAAGCCTGGGGCAAAACTCCCGAAGCCCAGATTATACTCCATGAGCCCAAAGGAGAAGGAGGAAATGGAAAGATTTATAAAAAAAAACCTGGAGAGAGGTTTCATTGAACCAGCTAAGCCTAAAGTGGCTGCCCCGGTCCTTTTTAGAGAGAAGAAGGATGGCTCTTTACGTTTATGCGTGGATTATAGGGCCCTGAACACAATCAGTGAAAGCAACCTATACCCGCTGCCCCTCATGAAAGACATGCTGTCACACCTATCGAAAGGGAAAATTTTTTCTAAACTAGACTTAAGGGAAGCTTACTATCGCGTGAGAATCAAGGAAGGGGACGAATGGAAGACTGCATTTAACTGCCCCATGGGGTGCTATCAATTCAAAGTCTTGCCATTTGGATTACAAGGGGGCCCTGCAGTCTTTATGCAATTAATCAATGACGTTCTAAGGGAGCACCTGTTTAAGGGGGTCCTTGTTTACTTGGACGACATTCTTATCTTTACCGAAACAAAAGAAGAACACGTCAAACTTGTCAGAGCGGTTTTAAAGAAGCTGCGAGCCGCTCACCTATATGCCAAACTCTCAAAATGCGAATTCCACCAGGAAAGGATAGACTACCTAGGCTATCGCATATCCCCACAGGGCATTGAAATGGACCCAGAGAAGGTCAGAGCAGTATTAGAATGGGCACCACCCCGCACAAGAAAGCAACTACAAAGTTTCCTGGGCTTTGCAAATTTTTACCGCCAATTCATCCCCTCATTTGCACAGATAGCCTTGCCCCTCACCAACTTACTAAAAACGAAGGGAACATCCTCAGTAAAACCTAGCCAGCCACTAACATGGACAATGGAGTGCCAAGCAGCGTTTGAGAGACTAAAGAGACTTTTTTCTGCCGAACCAGTACTAAGGCACCCAGATATGGACAAGCCCTTCATAATACAGGCAGATGCAAGTGATGTGGCAGTGGGGGCTGTGCTATTACAAGAAAATGATGATGCAGTATTGCAACCCTGTGCATATACATCTAAGAAACTCACGGAAACAGAACAGCGCTGGCCCGTATGGGAGAAGGAGGCTTATGGGATACGTTGGGCATTACTCACGTGGCGACAGTTCCTGGAAGGCAACAAAATCCCCTTCCAGGTATGGACTGATCACAAAAATTTAGAAGCCCTGAAAACTTCCAGGAAACTCAATCCCAAACAAGCCCGCTGGTCCCAGCATTTTCACCAATTCCAATTTAAGCTCAAACATTTACCAGGAAGAAAGAACTTCCTGGCAGATGCACTATCTCGCATGCCCCAATATAACAGCGCACGAACCACAGACTCTAGACCAATAATGGCAGAATCACAACTGGCAGCGCCAGTAACCACAAGAACCCAAGCCAAAATAAAACCACAACTGGACAGCCAAACTGGGATTGAATTCAGAAAAAGTTTGGAAACAGATGATTGGTTCCAGAAAAACAAACATGTGTGCACAATGAGAGACGGATTGCCTTGGGTAGGGGAAAAGTTATATATACCAACAACTCAAAGACTAACTTTCATGCAACTTTGCCATGACACAAAATCAGCAGGGCATTTTGGATTTGTAAAAACTTTACACTTAATTAAACGGCAATTTTGGTGGCCATCAATAAAAAAGGACATAGAAAGTTATGTTGCCAGCTGCCCAACCTGTGCATCAGCAAAGAGGTTGCAAGGGAAATCGCCAGGGCTGTTACAACCAGTGGCAAGTCCCTCAGCCCCCTGGAGGGAAATAGCCATGGATTTTATAGTGGAATTGCCTGAAAGCAATGGGAATACTGTTATCTGGACAGTCACGGACCTATTTTCCAAACAGGTGCACTTTATCCCTTGCCAAAAAATTCCCACTGCAAAGGCCTTAGCAAAACTTTTTATCCAGCACATTTACAGATTGCACGGGGCACCCCAACGCATCATCTCTGATAGGGGAGTGCAATTTACGTCTACATTTTGGAAGGAATTTTTATCCCTCTTAGGGACCACTCAGGGACTGACATCTAGCCATCACCCTCAGACAGATGGACAAGCGGAACGCTGCCAGTCGGTACTTGAGCAATATTTGAGATGTTTTTTAAATTTCCAACAGAGTGATTGGACGGACTTACTTCCTTTTGCAGAAGTTGCCTACAATAATGCAGTCCACTCCAGCACAGGCTACACTCCTTTTCAAATAGCCAACGGCCAAAGTTTCAACCCTATGCCAGAGTTAACCCCAAAAGAACCAACGATCCCTTCACTGAAAGAATGGATGGAAAACCTACAAAACACCTGGCCAATAGTCAGAAAATCACTAGATGAAGCTAGGCGGGCATACAAAGCACAAGCCGATAAAAAAAGGGTTGAGCCTACACCATTCATTATAGGAGAAATGGTGTACTTATCTACAAAATACCTAAAGTCCCTACAGCCCTGTAAAAAACTTGGACCAAAATATATAGGACCTTTTCCAATTAAAAGGATCATAAATCCAGTAACAGTAGAATTAGAATTACCCAAAAACCTCAGGCAAATACACCCAATTTTTCATTGCAGCTTGCTGAAAAGAGAGCATCAGTCACCTCTACGGCCAAAAATCCCCCCCCCACCACCTCCAATCATGGTGGAGGGGGAACAACACTTCGAAATAAAAGAGATCCTTGACTCTAGGAGATATCGTGGAACAACTCAGTACCTAGTTGCCTGGAAACACCTCCCTGCCTCACAAAATGAGTGGGTCCATAAACGTCACGTCAGAGCCCCGAAGCTATTGAAGAAGTTTCACACAGAGTATCCTAACAAGCCTAACTAAATTTTTTACTTGTGTTTTCTTTCAGGTGGATCTCTCTTATTGTTAAGAGGGGCCGGATGTCAGAATCCAATTATATTTCATCTTTAATTATCAAACATAGAAACTCCCAATTCTGCCTTCTCTGGATTCTGCCATAAGAGGGAGAAAAGGGGGAGAGCAAAGGGGCTTTATGGCCCTCACTTCCTTCAGCACACTTCAAAGGACTGAATGTGTGTTTATTGTGGCCTCTAAGCTTTAACATATCAAAGAAGAGTAATTGCCTTTCATGTAGTTATCTGAAGTCTCCATCCAGACGGAAGAAGAAAGGGGATGGAATTGTGATACTTGAAACTATCACTGGAAGGGGGGTTGATTGGGTGGGACTACTGGGGAACCCCTTAAAACCTTGAATGGGAGAGCTTGAACCCCAAGTCCTGTCTAGCATGCCTACAACCATTTTCTCTTAATAAAGGATTCCTGTTGGAAGAGCTATTCCAAGAGTTCTGTCTTCTTAAGATGCAAAGTGGGGTGGGTCCTTACACCCTGGTTGGCTGTGGTTACATTGCTGGATCTGTTAAATTCCTTAGATTTTTTTTTCTTTTCAAAAAGCCAGAGACAAAACATACCATTAAAAATTTAACTGTCTCAAACACTATTTTTATAGCTTATTAATTATACCAAAGAAGCACAACTAATTAGTTTAATGGGCAGCCTTGTGTATGCAAGTAACATTAAATAGATAACCAAAGTAAATCAACATGCAAAATTGCTGTTGTTCTATGGCCAACAGAAGTGATATATTGCAAGGAAAGAAATATAGCTGTTCCAATTGACAATAAAAAAGAAAAAGCTTTCACCATTGTTTTCATTTTTTTAATTTTATTCCCTTAATGGTTATTACAATGCATTTAATCTTTCCTTTCCTTTCCTTTCCTTTCCTTTCCTTTCCTTTCCTTACCTTACCTTTCCTTTCCTTACCTTACCTTACCTTACCTTACTTTGCTTCCCCTAACCTCCCCTTTCTCAACTTGCCTTGCCTTCCCTCCCCTCCTCTTCCCTTCCTTCCCCTTCCTTCCCCTCCCCTCCCCTTGCTACTGTTCCCTCCCCTCTTCTTCCTACCCTTTCCGTTTCCTCCCCTTCCCTTCCATTCCCTCCACTTCCTTTTCCTCTCCTCCCCACCTCTTCCTCCCCTCCTCTCCCGTTGCTTTCCTTCCTTATTCTCCCTTTCCCTTCCTCCCCTCCCCTCCCCACCTCTCCCCTTCTCTTCCTTTCTCTTCCCTTTGCTTCCGTTGTCCCTCCATGATACCCACATATCTTCCCAGTGACCATGTTTGCTAAGCTCAAGCCCTGCCAAATGTGGAAAGCACCATATATCCATGAAGTGCTGGATTTACATAGCAAAGCAAGCCCCTTGGCAACAGAATAGAATGCAGCTGCATGTTTCATTTGAATTTATTATTCAGTTTACTTAATATCAATGCAGGCTAATTTTATCATGACATTAATTCCAAACAAGAAGAACAATTAACATGAAAAGGAGTGAAAAGAACCATGTTTTATCCAGGCATGTCCATGGGATTCTGGATTAGGCCATATGTTTGTCTGAAACCCTAGTTTACAGGGTGTATCATGTCACCGCAAATAATCCAATCGCATTTGTAGTTCTGTGATCTGTTCTGTGACAGTTCTTTTCTCCTGGTTAATAATTCAGAATGCACATTCGGTCTCCACATAGCATGTTGCCAGCCTTCTGCAAATCAACACAAAGAAGTGCTTTGCGCCTTAATTTGATCAGAGCCTCCTTGAGCACAATGGCGATTTTGAGAACGCCACGACTCATTCAGAGACAGGATTTATCTCAACCCGTAATGGAATCGTTTTATTCTTAGGGAAATCAACATGCTGCTTTGATCAAGCAAGACATAATTTCATCAATCTCTTCTGGCATCAAGATAGAGATGGAAAGCAACAGCTAAAAACGATGTTCTCGGCTTCTCAACGTGAAACAATTCACTCAAATATCTGTCATCTTTAAAGGAAATGCCATCGCTAAGTGACGGAGCTTGTGTTCAGCCATTTCAAAGAAGCCCAGGCAAAAAATTTCGGATATAATATAGAATTGGAGAAATGGGAAAAAATATGGGAAATAAATATAAAATTGACTATGTCGGCGGCATTCAAGAAAAACCAGTTGAAGATGTTTTACAGATGGCATCTTCCACCAGCAAAGCTTGCCAAGATGTTCCAGAATAATTCGCCAACATGCTGGAAATGTAAAAAAGTACATGGAACATATTATCATCTATGGTGGACATGCCCAGTTGCAAAAAACATACTGGTCTACAATAAGAAAATGGATCCAAGAAATAATAGACCAACCCGTAGACGGGAAACCAGAGATCTTTTTGCTGGGTATTTTAAATAGAAAATATAGTAAAGAAATATGGTACTTAATTTTACATATAATAACAGCGGCAAGAATAGCATATGCACAGTGCTGGAAAAATGAGAATATACCATCAGAGGAAGAAGTAATAAGAAAAATCCTGGACTATGCTGAGATGGACAAATTAACAAAAGAGATAAAAGAAAAGGAAGACACAGAGTATTATATAATATGGAACAAGTTGTATGTCTGGTTGGAGACTAGAAATAATAGAGGAGAATAAATATGGAGAGGTCAAAAGTGAAAATATGTGTATAATAATGTATAATAATAATAATATGAATTATTCTTAATAAGAAGTAGAACATGAAGGAAGAAAAATGTAAATAAGAAATAACGGGGCTATAAGGACAAATATTCTAAAAAGAATAAGGGGGAAATGTAAATAATAGATTACCGTTGCGCAATTGCTGTAAAAAAAAAAAGGAGTATATATTGTGTGTGTATGTGTGTTATGTTTTGCTTTGTTTTGTTTTGTCTTGTTGGTTAAAAATAAAAATTTAAAAAAAAAAAAAAACAAAGAAGCCCAGGAGTATCCATGGGGGGAAAAAAATGATTGACCTGAAGTTGTTCAGAAAGGGTAGACACCCTTACAGTCCCTCTATGAACCAATGGGTGTAAAAAAATGGGGACATGTAGGATATGCTCTAAGGCAGAGGTCCCCAACCCCCAGTCCATGGACTGGTATTGGTCTGTGGCATGCCTCCAAATGGTCTGCACAAAAAGGCAAAGTCCCATTCGTGGGATGCAGGCAGCACACAAAACCACACACTCTCTGGTCCACACAAAAACCTTTCTCCACAGAACTGCTCCCTGGTGCCCAAAAGGTTGGGGACCTCTTCCCTAAGGGATAGGCCTTAACAAGTGAAAGCTAAGATAGAACATGGAATCATAGAGTTGGGAAGAACTTTGAAGGCCTTCTAATCCAACCCTCTGCCCAACCCTTATATCATCCCAGACAAATGGTTCTCCAGTCTATTTCTGATAACCTCCACTGAGAGATAGAATAGAATAGAATAGAATAGAATAGGATAGGATAGGATAGGATAGGATAGGATAGGATAGGATAGGATAGGATAGGATAGGATAGGATAGGATAACAAAGTTGGAAGGGACCTTGGAGGTCTTCTAGTCTAACTCTCTGCTCAGGCAGGAAACCCTGTACCATTTCAGACAAATGGCTGTCCAGTCTCTTCTTAAAAACTTCCAGCGTTGAAGCATTCACAGCTTCTGGAGGCAGGTTGTTCCACTGGTTAATTGTTCTGTCAGGAAATTTCTCCATAGTTCTAGGTTGCTTCTCTCCTTGATTAGTTTCCATCCATTGCTTCTTGTCCTGTCTTCAGGTGTTTTGGAGAATAGCTTGACTCCCTCTTCTTTGGGGCAGCTCCTAAGATATTGGAAGACTATCATGTCACTCCTAGTCCTTATTTTCTCTAGTTTAGACAAACTCAATTCCTGCAACCATTGGTTATATGTTTTAGCCTACAGTCCCCTGATTATCTTTGTAGCTCTTCTCTGACCTCTTTCTAGAATCTCAACATCTTTTTTACATTGTGATGACCAAAACTGGATGCAATAACGCAGTGGTTCTCAACCTTTTTAATGCCGCGACCCCCAACCGGTCGTAAGTCGAGGACTACTCAACCGATCGTAAGTCGAGGAATACTCAACTGGTGCAGCACCATTTGCAGAATGGGACTTTTGGCAGGCTCAGCAGGGCAGAGACAGCCTGGACAATTCCTATTGGCTTTTAAAAGCCAATAGAATTAGACTCTATTCAAGAGAGTCTATTCTATTGGCTTTCAAAAGCCAATAGAACAAAAGGGAGTAGCACAGCTAAGGAAAAGGGGGGGAAATGGCGGACTGCATTGTTTAGCGACCCCCGTGAAATGGTCGTTCGACCCCAAATGGGGTCCCGACCCACAGGTTGAGAACCACTGCAATAACGTAAGGCAAACTATTCCACTGATTAATTGTTCTCACTGTCAGAAAATGTCTTCTTTCT
The DNA here is from genome assembly GCF_016545835.1 of Crotalus tigris. Taxonomy (NCBI): domain Eukaryota; kingdom Metazoa; phylum Chordata; class Lepidosauria; order Squamata; family Viperidae; genus Crotalus; species Crotalus tigris. Next base: position 186,555 of record NW_024098351.1, read on the forward strand.
TCTAGGTTAGGACAATCTTCCACCCATTACTTGTTGTCCTGCCTTCTGGTGTTTTGGAGAATAAGTTAATCCTCTTTTCTCTGGGACAGTCCCTCAAGTTCTGGAAGACATGTCCACACAATACTTTTCTTCAATAAGCTAGACATACCATTCCTCATATGATTTAGCCTCCAGACCGTCTATCATTTTTTGTTCCTTTTCTCTGCACTCTTTCCAGGGTCCCAGGCTCTGAGCTACAAAATCTCAAATTGACCTAAAATTCCAATGAATCCCCCCTTAAAAATCCAAGTTAAAAAAAGGTAAAATTTCAACTCTGTAATTACTGTCCCACCAGTTCTTGCTCACTCACTCACCCCCATTTTTGTAGCCACCCTAAAGTATTCCTATTGGGGGCAGTTTGTCCTTCTTTTAAAGCAGACATGATCTGAATGTCATATACAACTTCCGGGGCCCCTTTTTATGGGATTTCTAGAATTCCCTTTGAACATGATTGTGGAAAATCAAAAATACAAACGGTAGTTAATTAGATGCTGGGAAGTCTTCAATGCTGTGATGAAAACTGTAAAATAGATAGCTCATGGTATTAGAAAGTGAAAAAAAATTCCTAAGAGCCCTCTTTGCAAAATTAAACAGCATACACACATTTGTGTGTGTCCACACCAATTTTGCATATGCATTTCTTTCCATGCAGCATTAAATTCCTTCCAAAGCATACAACATACATGGATAAATGAATTAATAAATAAATATCTCATTCCTGCCTTGAAAAAAGAACTCCCAAAACAGACAATCTTAAACCAGAGTCCACAATCACTACACTTAGCACAAATCACTTTAAAGGTTCATATATTATTGTATTCAGGAAGAATCATCAGGAATATGTTGCAATTGGAATATACTGCATCCAGTTCTGGTCACCACAATACAAAAAAAGGATGTTGAGACTCTGGAAAGAATGCAGTTACAGGAATTGGGTATTTCTCGTCTAATGAAAAGAAGGATTAGGGGTGACATGATAGCACTGTTCCAATATCTCAGGGGCTGCCATAAAGAAGAGGGAATCAAGCTATTTTCCAAAGCACCTGAAGGCAGGACAAGAAACAATGGATGATAGCACTGTTCCAATATCTAAGAGGCTGCTACAAAGAAGAGGGAGGCTCAACCTATGCTCCAAAGCATCAGAAGGCAAGACAAGAAACAATGGATGGGAACTAATCAAGGAGAGAAGTAACCTAGAAGGAGAAATTTCCTAACACTGAGAGCAATTAACCAGTGGAATGGCTTTCCTTCAGAAGCTGTGGGTGCTCCATCACTGAAGGCTTTCAAAAAGAGGCTGGACAACCATTTGTCTCCATCTCAAGCAGGGGCTTGACTAGAAGACCTCCAAGGTCCCTTCCAACTCTATTATTCCATGTTCTATGTTGAAAATATAGCCCCTTAACATTGAAGGAGGATAATAGACAGTTAGTTGCCACTGAAGTGGGCTTGAATCCTCATTATTCCAAGGGGGATGCTTACTATCAAGACCATCTCTGATAATAATTGTCTTCCAAAACATTCTAGGGATCTCCCTGATTGAGTTCATTTAGTTTGACCACTGTCTTCCCCTTCTTCCCCTTCACTCAACCTTGTCAAAGAGAATTATGGACTGGTATAATTCAGAGGGTCATTAATCCCATTATATTCCTTGGTGCTTTCTAAGTGCCTGAAGGAAGAGCCTACACATTCATCTTCAGATCTTCTCCCCATGTGAAGCGAACTAAGGGGCAGACATGGCGAGGGCTAATGGGGACAGGTTAATGGGTGGACACGATTTGAATAAAGTTCCTATTTTGTGCTAGAAATACAGCCTGATACAGCAGCTTCCTGCTGGACTGTTGCTTTGGCTTATTGCAAGCTTAATAACTTTATAATTTCAAAAGCAATAAAGGTTAGATTGTCACCCTTGAAGGTTGAGATATCTCATAGTGGTGTTGGAGGAAGCAATCTCTACTAGGGACGTCCATTAACACTCCTCTCACTTTCTCTTAAACTGAGTCTCAGAAGGATGTTGACTTTGGAAGAATGTCCACCAAGCACAGTCATGGAAACTTACTACCAAGCATTGATGAGGGCAATAATACTCACAAAATGGATTCCATTTTATTAATATGCACCAGGGAAGGATCCTTTGAATTCATTAGTGAAGACAAAAAAAGATTAAACTTTCAATGGCTGGAAAGAATTCAATGCTCCAGAGACAACTAATTTAGAAAGACTTTGCTACTTTCATGGAGGCTTTCAGAGACTTTTGTGGAGGAAAAGGAAGCAGTGGAGGCAATCACATTTATTCTTCACTATAGCCCTGGAATCCATTGACTTTGCAAATCTCAGTTAGTCATTGGAAGATTCCAGCAAAACTTAGTACACCTAGCAGGGGAGCACAAAAGCAAATAACACCAAAGTGCTTTTTCAAGAGACAACTGGAATACAGTTTATACCACTGTTTGTTTGTTTGTTTGTTTTGGGTGGGAAGGACCAATTTGAGAAGAAGCCACTATCAAACTTATTTTTTACAGCTGATCAAAGTTACTTTAATACAGTGGTTCTCAACCTTTTTAATGCCGCAACCCCCAACCAGTCGTAAGTCAAGGACTTTCCCTGCCCGGAAGCGCCGCGCATGCGTGGTGCCGCCCCCTGTGCCGGCCAAGGCATAGCTGGCAAGTGGCAGAGATGGAGCAGGCCGACCACTGGCTGGGCCACCACCTGGTCCAGCCCAAGGGAGGTAAGGCACCCACCGGGCCCCAGGCTGCCAGCAACCCTCCCTGCGTCCGCCGGCCTCCCACCTCCCATCCCTGGCCCTCTTTTACTTACATTTTTAGTAGTTGCTCAGCAGGGAGGGGTGGAAGCTTCCAGAAAGCTCGCTTCGCTGCAGACAACTTGCAGCACCGTTTGCAGAATGGGACTTTTGGCGGGCTCAGCAGGGCAGAGACAGCCTGGACAATTCCTATTGGCTTTTGAAAGCCAATAGAATTAGACTCTATTCAAGAGAGTCTATTCTATTGGCTTTCAAAAGCCAATAGAATAAAAGGAAGTAGCACAGCTAAGGAAAAGGGGGAAAAAATGGCAGACTGTGTTGTTTGGCAACCCCCGTGAAATGGTCGTTCGACCCTAAATGGGGTCCCGACCCACAGGTTGAGAACCGCTACTTTAATGGAATGCTACAGCTACAGGAAGCATTTCTGTTTCTCTTAAAATGTCTGATTAAGCCAGATCACTTATCCCATAATTCAATCCTTAAAGCTCCTTACTGAACATTTCTGAACGCTGCTACATTTTTACTGAGAAATTACCATATTCAAAAACAATGTCGTCAGAAGCCAATCCTCTCATTAAAAGATGGGTTGACTAATATTTTAGAATCCCCCCCCTTTTTTTGGATAAAGGACAAAGATATGTCTTCATTCGATAAGCAGTGAACCTTCTCCAAACAGCAATTTAATAGGGCTTATCCAATAATTACTGTTTTAAATGCTGGCCAGACTTTTGTGGCTGAGTCCGTCTGTCACACTGCTTAATCACAAGGGAGCTGAGAGACCAAGACATCGTCACACTCTCACTTGCAAGATCTTTTGTAAAAGCCAAGATTGATCCTCGCAGCATTAATCATGCAAGCAGATCTTCAACGTTGCATTATCCCCAAGGGATATGAATTACCCACATGGTCTGGAAGTCATTCTGAGGTCTTCATGAGACTCAGAATAATCACCGTTATACTTATTTGCAATGCAGGATGAGAAGTAAATAAGACATTTTGACGTCTACGTTGGCTTAGACTCCTGAAAAGCTGCTTAAATGCTTCCCACATGAAGCATCAGACAGAACAAAGATCTGTTCATCAAAATTTTGCCCTGCTTTACCTGACTTAACCCAAACAGACTCATCAAGAGCCTTTTAATCTTTTGAGAGGAGTATGAACATAGAACTACAACTGACATCAATATATATTGTTTCACTGATTAATTGTTCTAACTATCAGGAAATGTCTCCTCAATTCTAGATTGGTTCTCTCCTTGATTAGTTTCCATCCATTGCTTCTTGTCCTGCCCTCAGGTGCTTTGGAGAATAGGCTGGCCCTCTTTTCTTTGTGGCAGATATTGGAAGATTGTTATCATGTCACACCTATTCCTTCTTTTCACTAGATTAGATGTACCCAATTCCTAAAATCATTCTTCATATGTTTTTGTCTTTGATCCCCTAATCATCTTTGTAGGTCTTCTCTGCACTATTTCTGGAGTCTCAACACCTTTTTTTATATCGTGGTGTTCAAAACTAGATGAAATATTCCAAATGTGGTCTTATCAAGACATTATAAAGTGGTATTAACAACTCACGTGATCTTGATTCTATCCCTCTGTTAATGCAGCCTAGCACTGCGTTGGCTTTTTTGGAAGCTGCAGCACACTGCTGGCTCATATTTAAGTGATTGTCCACTAGGACAATCTCTCTCTCTCTCTCTCTTTCTCTCTCTCTCTCTCTCTCTCTCTCTCTCTCTCTCTCTCTCACACACACACACACACACACACACATCTATCATTTATCTACCTACCTACCTACCTACCTACCTACCTACCTACCTACCTACCTACCTACCTACCTACCTACCTACCTACCATCTTCTATTTATTTTGATACAAAATAGGTTTTGACTCCTAGTCTTCTTGGACAAATCCATGAAGTTTTCTTGTGGAAGTGGCTAGCCCTTGCTTATTTCTTCCCAGAGCTCCAGAGATTGACTGGCCAAAGTCCCACAGCTGACTGCTTAAGGTGGGACTAGTATGCCTAGTCGCCTGGTGATTGGCTCAAAGTCACTCAACAGCTTTCATGCCTAAATCAGGATTAGAACTCATAGCCTGTGCCTAAAGTGAGACTAACAAATCTCTTAGTTTCATGACTAGAACTCACAGTCTAATGGTGTTTGGCCTAAAGTCACCGTGGAGCTTTCATGCCGAAAGTGAGACTAATCGTCTCCTGGTTTCTAGCTTTTAACCATTATACTAAGCTGGTCTTCACATCACACATAAACCAAGAAGAATGCCCAATATCAAGTCATTTCTATATCATTGCCAGAAAAAAAATACCTAGACACAGGGCCAGCTCTGAGTAGACACTGGCTTATGAGTGCCAAATTTTAGAACGTGCCAACATTTGAAACTCTTTCAAAAAGCCTAATAAAGAAGTAACAATAACAACAACAGCAACTCAGTAACAACACACAGGTCTTTTATTTGCAGGTCTTTGCATTTTGTTATCTTCTCCAGTTCCTTCTCTTCTCTTCTGCTGTCTGTAGATATAGGCAGGTCCACTATTCAGAGTGTTTTTGTCTTTTTATTAACAATTGTGATTATGATTTTTGCACTTTCTTCTTGACCAGCTGTCCCTGATTAAAAAATCTGATATCTTGAAGAATAGTTTGATGCTTTCCAGCCTGCCAACGACAGTATTTTTTGCCGCTTTGCTCACCCAAGAAGGAAAACAAAACCAAAAAGAAACGATCTAATAATAATAATAATAATAATACCCTCTTGCAATAAATACGCTCCAAGCCAGCTGGATGATTTGCATTAAGGAAGTGAGAGCCAAACGCTTGACAGAAACAAAGGCAGCCTTTGGTAAGAAGAAATAGCTTGCAGCAGTTAACCTTGTACAGTTGCACTCTTCTTGTTTGTCCATGGTGTGATTAACAGTAAGCTCCACAAATGCTTTTTTTAAAAAAAAAAAAAAAAATAATCTTGGTTTTGATCTCCCCAAACATAGCCTTTCATTATGCAAATCAGTGCTGGGGGAATCAGCTCCCTTCCTCCACTTTGTTTGTTTATATTGCAGCTAAATTAAAGATGTTTTTTTTTTTCTCTCTTTCTCTCCCTTTTTTTTTCTCCTTTTGGCAGTACCAGTGTGTCATATGCTTTTGATTAATCACACATAATTGGTAGGCAGCATGTGGGGTGAAGTAATTTCATACCAATCACTACCTATTATTTAAGATTGCTTTGACAAGTCACCCTGTCTGGTTCATCAGGAGCCCTGGGGCGAGGCTGAACAATCATGCTATGAGTTTATGCAATATGTGTGTGTATGTGTGTGTGTGTGTGTGTGTGTGTGTGTGTGTGTGTGTGTGTATATATATATATATATATATATATATATATATATATATATATATGATCAATTACCAATAAAGCGTGAACACCAGGAATATAATAAACTATAAAAGTTTCATACCATCACCGATCACCAAGCTTTCGTCAGATACTTCTGACATCATCAGGGTTAATGCTGGTCTGTGGGAGAGTGCCTTTATAGGTGAGCCGTCATTTGCACACGGCTCCTAGATTTTGTCGTAGGTCCTAATTGATTTAACTGCTTTTTAATTACGGCTTCCATACTGATGACTCCTCTTTTCTTGCTTTTACTGCTTGTGGGTGTGTCATTATTCCCCTCTACCTCCCACTGTCTTGAATTAGGGAGGTTCTTTCCTCCCCTTTTTTGGTCATTCGTATCTCTAAGTTGTTCCCTCTTCACACCTCCGTGTCTCCTACCTTCCTCCTTCTTCTGATCTTTACTTGCTCCCCAATTGTCATCCCTCATTCTATGGGGGAGCACTCTCAGCCTTTCTCCCCATCCCTTGCTTTCCATTTCCCTCTCTTTGGCTGCATAAACTCCGTTTCTGTCATTGCCATTCTGTCTGACATCTACTTGCTCTTTCACCCCATTGTCAATGTTCTCGGACTCCATGTCAGACTGAATCCCTTGAATATCTCCTTCCTCCTCACACAAGCCCTCGTGTGCCCTCCTTTTTTGAGTATGTATGCCTGGTTCCTTTATATCCCTCCCTCCATCAACACAGTGATCTTTTTTACAGTTTCTATCACATTCTACCCTTATTTGCATTTCCCCCCCATTCACACTGCTCTCGATCTCTATATCCTCTCGGGCATTCCGATTGGCGCTCTGTTGTTTCCGTTGATGGACTGTCATCACAGGGCAAGCCGGTCCCATCCTCCTTCTTTCCTGATGCTGCTGGATCATCGCTGTTTTGGGTTTTGGGGGGTCGGGAATGATTGTTTGTTGGCTAATTGCCTCTTTCTCATCATGCAACCGTTCTCTCACTGTCCGGGAGCGTGTGCATGGTCCTGGAGCAGGGGGGGAGGAGTCCCTCAATCGTTGATTACTCTCCTGAATGTCCATGGGCCGTTGCTGTTGTTGTGGGGGGTGAAAATTCATCCCCTCCATAACTTCTTCCCTAGGGTTACGTGATACTGTCGCAGGGTATCTCCTTAAGGGTGGGTGGTCTCGCCTGCTCCATGCTCTTAAAGTTAGATGTGCCGGGCACAAATCGATGTGCCGGTTGACAGAGTCCCCATCAGAGAGCCATGCCTCTTTTAGTAACCAGCCCTCTTTCGTGTTGTCACCGGACAGGATGCATACATTATCAAAGTCAAAGCAATGTCCAGAATCCGCCATGTGCGCCCATACTTGGGAGTGCTGTTCCCCCCTTTTCACCGCTAATTTATGCTCATGGACCCTAGTCTTCATTCTTTTTGAAGTCTCTCCAACATAATTAATGGGGCAATCTTTGCAGTTGATTTTATATATGATTGCCGATTTTTCAGTGTTGGGGAGAGGGTCTTTTGGGCGCATAACTTTGGATCTTAAAGTTTGAACAGGTCTGTGAGCCACCCTCACTTTATGGGGGGCTAACAACCTGGCTGTTGCTTCTGAAACATTGCTGATGTACGGAAGGGTGACACGGGTTATCTGTGACGGGAGTTCCTTTATATCCAAGCTCATCCGGGGTTTGGGTGGTATACTACAGCGTCTGATGAACCTGGTAGGGTAACCATTGCGTCTGCATATTTGGAAGAGATGGTTTCTTTCTTCCCTTTTAGCTTTGGCTGTGCTGCAATGGGAGTCTATTCGTCTAAATAGCGTTCTTATGCAGCTAACTTTGTGGGTCATAGGATGGTTACTAGCATAATGCAGAATTCTGTCTGTATGCGTAGGTTTTCAGTATACCCTCGTGCTCAGGGTCCCATCTGGCTGGCGGTGGACCATTACGTCCAAGAACGCCAGTCTCCTCCTCCTCTGTGAACTGAATGTTAGGGTATACCGAGTTGAGTATGCCCACAAAGTTAGCTTTATGCTCCCTTTTGATGACCACGAATGTGTCATCACGGAAACAACAGAGCACCAATCGGAATGCCCGAGAGGATATAGAGATCGAGAGCAGTGTGAATGGGGGGGAAATGCAAATAAGGGTAGAATGTGATAGAAACTGTAAAAAAGATCACTGTGTTGATGGAGGGAGGGATATAAAGGAACCAGGCATACATACTCAAAAAAGGAGGGCACACGAGGGCTTGTGTGAGGAGGAAGGAGATATTCAAGGGATTCAGTCTGACATGGAGTCCGAGAACATTGACAATGGGGTGAAAGAGCAAGTAGATGTCAGACGGAATGGCAATGACAGAAACGGAGTTTATGCAGCCAAAGAGAGGGAAATGGAAAGCAAGGGATGGGGAGAAAGGCTGAGAGTGCTCCCCCATAGAATGAGGGATGACAATTGGGGAGCAAGTAAAGATCAGAAGAAGGAGGAAGGTAGGAGACACGGAGGTGTGAAGAGGGAACAACTTAGAGATACGAATGACCAAAAAAGGGGAGGAAAGAACCTCCCTAATTCAAGACAGTGGGAGGTAGAGGGGAATAATGACACACCCACAAGCAGTAAAAGCAAGAAAAGAGGAGTCATCAGTATGGAAGCCGTAATTAAAAAGCAGTTAAATCAATTAGGACCTACGACAAGATCTAGGAGCCGTGTGCAAATGACGGCTCACCTATAAAGGCACTCTCCCACAGACCAGCATTAACCCTGATGATGTCAGAAGTATCTGACGAAAGCTTGGTGATCGGTGATGGTATTAAACTTTTATAGTTTATTATATTCCTGGTGTTCACGCTTTATTGGTAATTGATCATGGATTCACCCAGGAATCATATTTTTATTTTCACTATTCATATATATATATATATATATATATATATATGTTTTCTGAGGTTTTCGCAGGTGTTTGTATGTAGGTCTTTGGTTGTTCGGGTTTTCTCCCGCATAAAATTGGAAGTGTCTTGCCAAGACACTTCCAATTTTACGCAGGAGAAAACCCGAACAACCAAATATATATATATATATATATATATATATATATATATATATATATATATATATATATATGGACAACCTCAAAGCTGTTTAAAGATCAACTGCAGGTGGAAGTAAGGAAAAGTGTAAAGGAGAGCACTAGCTTTCCAGTTTGGGCTGTTCCTGAACTATAAGTTTGAAGACAGCAGATCACTGGCAAAAGATAGAAAATGTGTATGGAGATTCTGAATCATCCAGGTCATAGTTATCCCAAAGATGCTTTTTTACAAGGCAACTGGACTTTTTTGTTTTTCTCTGAAGACATTTTGCTTCTCATCCAAGAAGCTGCTTCAGTTCTGGCTGGATGGTGGGGACAGGAAGGATTTATACTCCTTGCAGACAGCTGGTCATTTGCTTTCTTTTAGAGAGTCATTGAGGCCATCTGATTAGTGCAAATGGAGATGGACCCTTCTTGGAATGGTTGAAAGGACTGTGTTGTTACAGATGACCTCATCTATCTCCAGTCTACAACACAGTCCTTTCAACCTTTCCAAGAAAGTTCCACACCCATTTGCACTACTCTGGTGACCCTCATGACACAGATAAACTTCCAGGCAGCATCAACCACTATCTAAAACATCGGTGTCAAACTGCTGGCCCACGGGCCAGATGCATCATAGCCAAACCGGACCCACCCCATTGCCGGCAATGGCAAAAAAAGTTGCAATACATCACAACGCGTCACATGATGTTGCAAGTTTGACACTCCTGCTCTAAAAGAATGCAGATGACCAGCTGTCTGCAAGGAGTATAAATCTTTCCATTCCCCACCATCCAGTCAGAGCTGAAGAAGCTTCTTGGATGAGAAAACAAGAAAAACAAGAAAGTCCAGTTGCCATTGAAACAGCACCTTTGGGATGCAAAGATGAAAAAGCACAGCTACTCCTTGATTTACAAGGGTTTGCTTAGTGACTGTTCAAAGTTACAACAGCGCTAAAAAAAGCGACACGACCATTTTTCACACTTAAGACCATTACAGTCTCCCCATGGTCATGTGATTTATATTTGGATGCCTGACAACTGACTCACATTTATGATAGTTGCAGTGTCACATGATCCCTTTTTGTGACCAGAGAAGTCAACAGAGAAACTAGATTCCTCTTAACAACCAGGTTACTAATTTAAAAAACTAAAGTCATTCAGTTAACAAATGTGGCAAGGAAAGTTGTAAAGTGGGGCACAGTTCACTTAACAAATTTCTCACTTAGCAACGGGTTCAGTTGTGCTTGTAAGTTGAGGACTTCCTGTAAAAGAGGCTACAGAGAAGAATTAAGGTCTTGCTCCGAAATGTAAGCTTTGGGGAGGTTCTTACTCAAATAAATAAGGCTACATACCAGACTTCAAATCACAAGGGAAGAAGTATGAACCTAATGGAAGTTGGTTTATTTGTTTGGTTTACTTGTTCTGCTTTGATTTCTTAGATATTTGTAGGAGAAGTGCAGGCAGGGCTAAGTGAAATGAGTAACCAATCTGTACCTAGCATGAGGAATTCTGGGAGTTGAAAACCACACATCTTAAAAGTTGTCATGGTTGAGCAATACTCCATCTATTTTTAACTTTATAGATGAGTGGGAACAGATGCAGAAGACCACCGGTTCCTACAAGTGAGGTTCTACATTTAGGCAAGAAAAAACAAATGTACAGGTACAGTATAGATGGTACCTCGCTCAATAGTAGTAACTGTGAGAGGCATCTTGGAGTCCTAGTGGACAATCTCTTAAATATGAGCCAGCAGTGTGTTGCAGCTGCCAAAAAAGCCAACACAGTGCTAGGCTGCATTAACAGAGGGATAGAATCAAGATCACGTGAAGTGTTAATACTGCTTTACAAGGCCTTGGTAAGGCCACACTTGGAATACTGCAACCAGTTTTGGTCACCACGATGTAGAAAAGATGTTGAGACTCTAGGAAGAGTGCAGAGAAGAGCAACAAAGATGATCAGGGGTCTGGAGGCTAAATCATATAAGGAACGGTTGCTGGAATGGGGTATGTCCAGTTTAATGAAGAGAAGGACGAGGGGGGGACATGATAGCAGTGTTCCAATATCTCAGGGGCTGCCACAAAGAAGAGGGAGTCAAGGTATTCCCCAAAGCACCTGAGGGCAGGACTAGAAGCAACGGATGGACACTAATCAAGGAGAGAAGCAACCTAGAACTAAGGAGAAATTTCCTGATAGTGAGAACAAGTAACCAGTGGAACAACCTGCCTCCAGAGGTTGTGAATGCTCCAACACTGAAGTTTTTAAGAAGAGATTGGACAACCATTTGTCTGAAATGATATAGGGCTTTCTGCCTGAGCAGGGGGTTGGACTAGAAAACCTCCAAGGTCCCTTCCAACTCTATTATTCTACATGTTGGCAAATGATCAGTTATGATATTCATTAGATAAAAAATACTGGCTAAGAACCGCCTGCGTTAAAGTAGAAATGGCAAGGCAGAGATTTCAGAATGCTATGAGGGCTAAATTACTTCTGACAGTGCATCATCTGTCCAATCAGCCTAATAAAAAGATAGTGTGTTATCTTTATTTTGCTTTTGTTTTGATATAGAAAGAAAAACCATAGAGTAATAAGTGAAGACAGTCAGCTGATGAAGTCTTGGGAAGGCCATCTCATTAAGAAGCCAGGGTGGACTTTAAAATGTGGGCCAAAAGACAAATAATGTGGGATTTGATTACTTCAATATTTTCTCTCTGAATGAACCTGGAAAGAGCTAAAAATAATAAGCCAGACAGATATTTGAAAATGGATTTATGAGATCTAGCAAAACAGAATATTTGCAAATTAAGGGTACCCACAGAGTATAGTGAAAATAGATGTCAAGATGGCAGCCATGATGGCATGAACAAAGCTCCACCATTTTCTATGTGAGGTAGAGCTTCAATCATACTGCCATGGTCACCATTTTGACTTTTTGACTCCTCATGTAGACACTCCTGTCCCTAATACTGATAGCAGCACCAAAGAGAGTCTGCTGGGATTCATGGTCAGCAATGAATGGTCATAAACACACACACACACACACACACACACACACACACAAACCATTTGTTTGTGAGATGTCTAAACAAAAAGCAAAGTTGGAGGGGAATGTAGCATGGATTCCCAGGAGGCAGGGGCTATATTCTAAGCTGTTCCATTCCATTCCATATTTTCTATTCTATTCTGTTCTGTTCTGTTCTGTTCTGTTCTACTTTTCATTACCAAATTAGGTAACATCATCAGTGCTAGGAGGGATAAGAACTAGAATTAAAACCACTGTGTTAAAAAACCATGAAAACCATGGTTTCAGTTTTGAGGCTAACATTATCCTTGAAAAACAGTTCAAAATATACACGATCAAAAGAAGAAATAGGAAACTCACTCTAGCTACCTCATACAAGGAAAATCTATATAAGATGTTCTATAGATGGCAAAGAAGATGGTAGAGGACAGGAAGACCTGGAGGAACGTTGTCCATGGGGTCGCGATGGGTCGGACACGACTTCGCAATTAACAACAACAATAGATGGCACTTCCCACCAGTAAGATTAGCCAAAATGAGTCCAAATATCTCACCTTTATGCTGGAAATGTAAAACAGCAATTGGATAATATTATTATATGTGGTGGGAATGCCCAAAGGCTTGTGAGTATTGGAATAGGATACGAAGATGGCTGAAATATATATTAATGTTGGACTTAGAGTTAAAACCTGAACTTTTCTTGTTGGGAATAACTACAGAGAATTACAATAAGGGAACAATCTATTTGCTGTTACACATCTTGACTGCAGCTAGTTCAGGCAAAAATGGAAGAGCAAAGAAATTCCCACAGAGGCACTATATAAAATATTATCATGTGAGGAAATGGACAGGCTCACAACGGTACTGAAAGACAAATGTGGATCAGTTTATTTCGAAACCTGGGAGAAATTTTACTGCTGGAGGGATTCAGTGAGGACAGTTGGGATTATAGGCTAGCGTTAAGATAGAAATATATGTAATTTTATTTTATTTTTTTTATTAAAAGTTTTAAAAATTTTTTTACAGTATATAACCCAAATCCCTCCCACCCCTCCCCCGTCCCCCACTTCCCAGAGCTGATTACAGGGTTACAAATAAGCCATCATAATCTAACTAACATTACCCAACCCTACTAACAATCAAATCCATAACATAACATAACATCTTTTTCAAAATAAATATTAACAAATTAAAAACCAAAAATAATAATATAATTAAACAATAATACTAAAAATAATATAAATTCAATCATATTAAACTATTAAAAATAATCTAAAATTTACTCATAAGCTAAATAATTCTTTTTAGTCTCATATTTATTCTGGATATAATCTATCCATCTTCTCCAAACCAAAATATATCTTTCTTGTGAATAATCCTTCAAATAAGTGGAATTTTTTGCCATTTCTGCTAAATTAGACACCTTGAGTGTCCATTCTTCCATAGTTGTCACTGAATCTTTCTTACAATATTGCCCCACCAGTAATCTTGCAGCTGTTATAAGATTCAACATCAAATTAATTTCTTTAACATCAAAGTCTACAATAACACTTAATAAAAATAATTGCGGCATAAACTTTATCTTTCTCTTAAAAATCTTTTGAATGTTCCACCAAATCTTAATCCAAAAAGCTTTTATATTTCTACAAGACTACCAAATATGAAAATAAGTTGCATCTAAGCTTCCACATCTTCAACATTTGGGCTGTAAATTAGGATACATACAAGACAGCTTTTGAAGATCCAAATGCCACCTATAAAACATTTTATAAAAGTTTTCTCTTAAATTTTGAGCTTGAGTAAATTTTACATTTCTAACCCAAATTTTCTCCCATGTATCCAATAGAATCGACTCTTGAATATTTTGAGCCCATTTTACCATACAATCTTTAACTCTGTTTCAGAATCCAATTCTATTAAAACATTATAAATTCTCTTTATATGGGCTCGAGTTTGATCTTTAATCTATTTTACCAAATTCACATCTTCTAAAGTAATACCAACCTTTTGATCTAAACTCCACCTAACTAACAATTGATTATACTGAAACCAAGAGTGTACAATATTTTCTTGCTTCAACTCAGCTAAAGATTTTAATTGCCAATCCTTCCCTACCAAACTAAGTAATTCCTTATAAGAGATCCTATCCAAATTCACTCCCCTAGATACCCTCTCTATCACGTGTCCAGGAATCCCCCAAATTGGAATTTTATAATTTAACCTATAATAATACTTCTTCCAGACACATAATAAAGCATTTCTTAAAATATGAGATTTAAAAGCCTGATCCACTTTTTTATTATAAATTAAATACTCATTAAATATATGTAATTTTAAAATAAGTATTGTATATAAAATTTAGATGTATATTTAGAGATGAAGAATCAATTGTAAAATGTGGAATGATTTGATAAGAATGTACATACTGGAATGTCACATTATATCCAATGTTTTTTTTTTAATTGTATTACAAATAAAATTTTGAATATATATATATATATATATATATATATATATATATATATATATATATATATATATATATATAGAATGCTGTATGTTATGACCTGTTGCCCAAATATGGGAGAGAGAAATCTTTTGCCTTGTATCAGCTCAAACTAGAGCCATCCACAGGCCACAGTCACAACTGTGACATCATATACATTTACAACAGGGTGTAACATACAGCATTCTAGATAACTCCTCCCCTGTTTCTTCCCTCCCTAACACAGCTGGCAAAAGTGAGACAGAGCCTGTGGCCTAGAGGTTAATACATCTGTCTAACATGCAGACAGCCCAGGTTCGAATCTCAGAAGGGTATGTCTGGTTGAAAAGAGCTAAAGAGTTCGAAATAGCTATTCCAGTTCTCCCTTACAAACTCCACCCCTTTCTAGCACTGATGGTGTCACCTATGAAATGTCTGCAAGAAAACAATCAAACTCTGAGACCAGCAAGGACTGCATCATTCAGTCCTGAGCTATAAATATTCTATTCTATTGATGCTTTTTCAATTTCAAGTTTGGAAAAGCACTAATGTTGTCTAGACATGCTGAACTGGCTTTCTCCATGTTCATAATATTCTTTCTTCAAAGCCAAACAACAGATGGCTTAATGAACACCTGAAGCCAAATTCTCACCCATTAAAATCTACTTATTCTTTGTGGCTAAACAGCTATTTTGGAATAACATTGGGCTATGCAAAAAAAAAAAAGTTATTTTAGCATATCAGGCAGATGCTTGCCTATTACTACCACCATTCAAATAATTGAAACAACAAAGCTAACTATTCCCACTTTGGGCTGGTCAGGGCATTTAATAAATCTTAGAATTCATAGAATAATGGACTTTGAAGGAACCCCAAAGGTCTTCTAGTCCAAGGCTTTTCAACCAGTGGTACGGGTACCACCTGTGGTAGTGGGAGAGGGGAAATGGGATGAACCGGTGGCAGCACCTCACAAGCCTGAGTAAGAGATGGCTGGAGCTGCAGGGCTGTCAGGGCTCAGCGGAAGCGCCAGGATCAGCACTTGTTTGGGACTGTCAGGGCTCAGTGAAAGCGCCAGGATCAGCGCCAGGCTCCAGCTGGAGCTCAGCGCTGATCCTGACACTTCTGCTGAGCCCAGAAGAAGTGCCGATTAGGTGGAATATTGCAGCATCTCCAGGGTCTTGTGATTTACATTCAGATGCTTGGCAACTTATTCATATTTATGACCGTCACAGTGTCCCAGGGTCATGTGAATTGACCAAAACCTGCTGCAACCACCCAGCAGACAGGGGGAATAAAAACTAAACACCCCCCACCCCTGCTGCCAATCCTCACAACAATAAAATGCCTCACAACAATGAAGACAGGAGGAAGAGCACCACCGGGTGGGCAGGCAGGTGTCTTGCTCGGCTGTGGCTTGGGGGGCACTTTTTTCAGTGCCATTGTAACTTCAAACAGTCATTAAGCAAACTGTTGTAAGTTGAGGACTAGCTGTACTTCATCACTTTTTTCCTTTTTTGGGGTCATCAAGTTTTTGACCCCTTGCTAGGCGACTGGTGGTACTCGGTTATTGCCATATCCTAAAAGTGGTACAATGGGTGAAAAGGTTGAAAAGCCCTGTTCTAGTCCAAACGTCTGCTTGAGCAGGAGAACCTAGACCAGTGATGGTGAACCTTTTAGAGACCGAGTGCCCAAACTGCAACCCAAAACCCACTTATCTATCGCAAAGTGCCAACATGGCAATTTAATCTGAATATGGAGGTTTTAGTTTAGAAAAAAAACAACAACTCATACATTAGCATCTTTTGTCTTATTTATTTATTTATTTATTTATTTATGAGACTTATATACCGCTTTAAGTGCAAGCACTCTCTAAGCGGTGTACACCAGTAAGCAATGTATATATATATATATACATTGCCCCCAACAATCTGGGTCCTCATTTTACCTACCCCGGAAGGATGGAAGGCTGAGTCAACCTTGAGCAGGTGAGATTTGAACCGCTGACCTGCTGAACACAGTCAGCTAAAGTGGCCTGCAGTACTGCACTCTAACTGCTGCACCACCTCAGCTCTTAAAAGAAAAACACAATAACAAAGCTTTCAATGATACAAACAACTTTTTACTGAAAGATAAAAGTTTGCATTTGGCATTATTAATGTGATTTTTGCTGTTGTATGCATGCCGATACTTGGTAAGTTTGAGAGCAACACATGCAGGTCATCTGTTAGTCTGTTTCTGGTGTCATATTTGATATAATTCAAAGCTGAAAACAGCGCGCTTGCTCTGGAGGCTTGTTTTGGCTAGGAAGGGACTTGAGAAATTGCTTTTTCCTGCAAAAATTTAGCCGAAGAACGAGGCACGCATGCCCACAGAGAGGGCTCCGTGTGCCCCCCTCTGGCACGCATGCCATAGGTTCGCCACCACTGCCCTATATCATTTCAGACAAATGGTTGTCCAGTCTCTTTTTGAAAGCCTTCAGTGATGGAGCTCCCACAACTTCTGAAGGCAAGTCGGTCCACTGGTTAATTGTTCTTACCATTAGGAAATTTCTCCTTAATTCTAGGTTGCTTCTTTCCCTGGTTAGTTTCTAACCATTGTTTCTTGTTTTGTCTTTTGGTTCGTTGAAAAATAAGTTGACCCCCTTGTCTCTGTAGGAGCCCCACAAATATTGGAACAGTGAATTTTAATGATTAGAGGTCACAGGAACTGACCTGTTGTCCTAGAGGACCTTCTCTTCCCATGTCTGTTTTAGCAGTGATGCCCAAAATAAGGCACCCCCAGGGAGAGAGAAAATGGCAAAGAAACAGATTGAGATTTACCGGATTCCTCACCTGGCCATCCCCAAGCCATATGGAACACTGATATATCTGAAAGTGTCTAGAACAGCGTTCCTCAACTTCAGCTGGGTGGGAATTCTGGGAGTTGAAGTCCACAAATCTTCACATTGCTGAGGTTGAAAAACAAAGGTTAGAAGATGAAGTATTAGTACCACTTTATAAAATCTTAGGAAGACCACACCTGGAATATTGCATCCAATTTTAGTCACCACATTACAAAAAAAATATGTTGAGGGTTTGGAAAAAGTGCAGAGAAGAGCAACTAAGATGATTAAGGGCCAGGAGACTAAAACATACAAAGAATGATTGCAGGAACTGGGTATGGCTAATCTAGAAAAAAGAAGGACTAGAAATGACATGATAACAGTATTCCATTATTTTTTTGGGGTGGGGGCTGCCACAAAGATGAGAGGCTCAGCTTATTTTCCAAAGCACCAGAGGGTAGGACACGAAACAATGGTTGGAAGCTGATCAAAGAGAGAAGCAACCTAGAATTAAGGAGAAATTTCCTAACAGTGAGAACAATTAACCAGGGGAACAGCTGGCCTCCAGAGGTTGTTGGAGCTCCATCACTGGAAGCTTTTAAAGAAGAGACCGGACACCTGTCTGAGAGATGATATAGGGTCTCCTGCTTGAGCAGAGAGTTGGACTAGAAGACCTCCAAGGTCCCTTCCAATTTTATTCAGAATTGAATTGAAAGATGAACTTTGCTACTTAGTGGAGTATCATGATTCCGACAGATAAAACTCTTCAAAAGAACTTCGAGGCATGTTTACCTTAAAGAATCTTTATTTTGAGTAGCATAACTTTGGCACTGCATAATTGAAGCCAAAAACTGAATTCCCCTCCCCTGAGCACATAGTATCAAAGCACAATTCCCTCCTACAATTAACAGTCACAAATCACATTCCCCAATTAGCTTGAAGTGCAGGTCTGCTCTCCAGTTCTCCAGCCTGCCAAGTCCTTATCAGTTCTGGTTACAATAACCTTGTTTTCTCATGCTACGTCTAGTGTTATTATGTCTATCTGGACTCTCATTCACATGCCCCCCTCCCAGCATCATCTAATTTTAAAAACAAAAGGTAAAAGATGACTACGTTTCCTTGTATTGTCAATGCAAAAACATCCAATGTTAGCAGCGTTGACGTGGAGACTGTAAAATAAGACCCAAGACTGAAAAGCCATAAAATTCTGAGACTGGGAATTTAGAAAGCTGTCTTCTTCTGGATCAATTCTCAACCCAACCCACCTCACAGGAAAATTGGAGGAGGAAGGTGTGTTGGATATGTTTGCTGCCTTGAGTTATTTGTAAAAATAATAAAGCCTGGATACAAACAAATAAGTAAATTCTAGTTGCCTATGAATTGCCATTTAAAGGGATTTTAATTAATATCTTCACTTGTTTTATTTATTTTTTTCTCTTCGGCATGCATATTTTTGCATTATTTTAATTTCAATACACTTTTCACTATCCAGAATCCTTGCGGATGACGGCCATGTTACAAATGCATTGAATAAATGAAGGGCTTAACTTCTTCTGCAAAAAACCCTCCCCATTCTTATCGAGATTATCACTCTTCTGGTTTCGATTCATTAGGGTTTGATGATAATGATAATGATGATGATGATTTTGATTGAGTGATTTGTCATGGGGGTGAAACTCGTAATTATGTTTTTAAAAGCTAAATTGTTGCCAGATTCCATTGAGCCTTTTAGGAATACACATAACCGCTAATATAGAAAGCTCATCTCTAGGCAGCAAAATAATTGTTATTGTGGTTAATTTGGGGAAAATATTTACAGTTTACCGACTCCCTCTTGACTACTAGCATGTCATAAATTGTCATGGTATATAACTAATGTGGATAGTGAAAGCTTAATCTAATTTTAATGGCAATTATCTGGTTGAGTAACCCATAAGAAATTGGGTGAGAATATCACAAGCTTGCACAATTGACTCTCTTCTTCTTCTTCTTCTCCTCCTCCTCCTCCTCCTCCTCCTCCTCCTCCTCCTCCTCCTCCTCCTCCTCCTTCTTCTTCTTCTTCTCTCTCTCTCTCTCTCTCTCTCTCTTTCTCTCTCTTTCTCTCTTCTTCTCGCGTTCTCTTTCTTTCTTGTTAGTAACCAGGTGAAAAACTATTATTTGGAAGTATTTGTATCTTCCTTCCAGCCTTTATTTATTGTCCCCCCCTCTCCCTCTCCCTCTCCTTCTTGCTCTGTCTTATTCTCGTTAGTAAGAGGTGCAAAACTATTATTTGGAAGTCTTTATATCTTCCTTCCTTTATTTATTCTCTCTCTCTCTCTCTCTCTCTCTCTCTCTCCCTCTCTCTCTCTCTCTCTCTCTCTCTCTCTCTCTCTCTCTCTCTCTCTCTTTGTTGGTTTATTTATTTTTAAATAAAGCCAAGTTATCCACTTGACTCAACTTCTCCTGTTGAAAATTATGGTATTAATGCTTCCTTCAGTTCCAGTTTCCTTTCCTTTCAGCCACTTATAAGGGTTTACATCATCTCTGAGTGTTCGACTTTTCTCTAGAGGTTACCAATCTGTCAGCTTTCTTTTTCTTCCACATGTTTTTTTTTCTATTCCATTAGTGAGGATTAATATGAATTGTACATGCTTATCAAAAACAAAGCAAGCAACATTCTTCTCTGTCAACATCAGACCAACTCAGTAGATGTGATTATTCCCAGCACAAAAGGATGCATTAAACACCTTCTTGTTAGGGATAACCCTGTAAAGACAAAGAAAGAAGAAGGGACAACTCTGATTCATCACCATAGAAATGAATATTCAAGAGTCTGTATCCCACTCTGAGCATCATCTTAATCATGTGTCAATGGAAGAGAATTGCTCTTAGTTATTAGTCACTGACCTTAGTTAAGAGAATGGGTAACAGACATATTGTAGATATCCCATACTTTATTGTAATGTGCTAATTCATCTGTACCGATCTACAGGTTACAACAGAGGTCCCCAACCCATGGTCTGTAGACCAGTACAGAGCCATGGCATGCCAGCAACCAGTCCACACAAACAAGCAAAGCCCCATCCATGGGATGCAGGCAGCACAAAACCCACCCACCCTATGGTCCACAGAAAAACCTCTCTCCACCGAACCGATCCCTGGTGCCCAAAAGGTTGGGGACCTCTGGTTTACAGGTTTGGAAGAGGGCAACAAAAATGAAGCAAGGACTTGGAGACATGGTTTGTGAGGATAGCTGAAGAACTGAGATCTCTGCTCCACAGAAATGTCTATGGAGATTCTTAGTCATCCATGTCATGGTTGTCCCCAGGGCACTTTTTCAAAAAGCAACTGGACTTTCTTGTTATTTCTTGAAAACAGTTTGCTTCTCATCCAAGAAGTGAACTGAAGAAGCCTCTTGGACGAGAAGCGAAATGTCTTCAAGGAAAAACAAGAAAGCCCAGTTGCCTTTTGAAAAAGCATCTTTGGGACAGTCCAGAGAAATGTCAGCGGAGGCAAGACATGGTATCATTATTCAGATACATAAAAGAGCGATGTAGGAAAAATGATCAAAAGCTATTTTCTATTACCATAACTGTAGGAAAAGAAGTCATAGGTCCCAGGTGATTGCAACTACCTAGATCAGAGGTCCTCAAACTTTTGGACACCAGGGACTGGTGCCGTGGAGAAAGGTTTTTCTGTGGATCGGAGGGGGTGTGGGTTTGCATACTGCCTGCATTGCTTGTTTGTGCAGACCAATTGCTAGCATGCTGCAGACTGGTGCCAGTCCACAGACTGGGGGTTGGGGACCCCTGGCCTAGATATATTCCTGATGGAAAGATCCATACAACTGTGGAACAGTATCTGTTGCGATTTTGGATTCTTTATATCTAAAGGTTTTCAAGAAGATTGCTTGTCATTTATGGTCATAAAATATTGGGGTTAGTCAAGACTTTTAGACTCTGTGGGCACTAGAAAATGTGTTATAGAATATTTTTCAGCCTTCTGATTGTGGTTGGCAGAAAAAGTTATATACTTAAGCATGATAATAACTTCATGATGGCATATTTTTTTCTAAATAAAACCTATATGGCTTTTCCTATAAAAAAACTATTTATAATCCTCAAGATTATTTTAAACAACGTTGGCCAAGCTACTGGGTGCTGCAGATCAAATGGGTTATAAGGTCCCCAACGCTGGCCAGAAGATCTAACAAATTTCTGCCATATAATATTCTTCAGATGTATTGGAAGTACATCTTCTAAAATTCCTAGCAGTCATGTTAAATGGAATAATCTGACAGTTGTTTTGCAAAAACATGGGAGTTTATGGGTGTGTGTGTCAAAGTTTCACTTTTCTTTAATATGCACTCCACATGTAACACACACGCGCGCACACACACACACACACACACACACACACGAGACAGGCTTAGATCATTAAGTCATGGCTGCCCTCCAGATATATTTTTAATAACAATAACAATAGAGTTGGAAGGGACATTGGAAGTCTTTTAGTCCAACCCCCTGCTCAGGCAGGAAACCCTATACCATTTCAGACAAATGGCTGTCCAGTCTCTTCTTAAAAACTTCCAGTGTTGGAGCATTCACAGTTTCTGGAGGCAAGGAGTTCCATTGGTTAATTGTCCTTACTGTCAGGAAGTTTCTCCTTAGTTCTAGGTTGCTTCTCTCTTTGGTTAGTTTCCATCTTTTACTTCTTGTCCTGCCTTCTGGCGCTTTGGAGAATAGCTTGACTCCCTCTTCTTTGTGGCAACTCCTGAGATATTGGAAGACTGCTATCATGTCCCCCCTTGTCCTTCTTTTTCTTAAACTAGACATACCCAATTCCAGCAACCATTCCTTATATGCTTTAGCCTCCAGTCCCCTAATCATCTTTGTTGCTCTTCTCCGTACTCTTTCTAGAGTCTCAACATCTTTTTTACATCGTGGTGACCAAAACTGCATCCAGTATTCCAGGCGTGGCCTTTACCAAGGCATTTTAAAGTGGTATTAACTCTTCACGTGATCTTGATTCTATCCCTCTGTTAATGCAGCAGATGTTTCTCTCCTAGAGCACAAAGAAAAAAAAATGTCTGCTGTGACCTCCATGTAGCCATGAGGAAGGGCATCTGGCCAGTAAATGCTCAGCTCCATGCAGTCACTCTGACTCTACCCTGAATTAAGGGTTTACAAGGCCACAAAAAGGGAGTTTTTCCATATATTTGTATCACTTTTTTCTTTTATGTCTTCTCTCTTTATATCTTCTCTCTTCAATAGATCTTTGCTTTCTTTGTATTCTATCATGGCTATTTATGTAGAAAGTTAATTTCTGGTTTCTGATATTTTCTTTTTTTAAAAAAAAAAATCTATCCTACTTGCTTATTATCCTCATTTTCTTTACATTGCTTTTTTTAGATACTATTTCTCATCCCTTCTTCCTCTTCTCTGGAATTCAGCATTTATAATTGATATTGGAACACTGCTATCATGTCACCCCTCGTCCTTCTCTTCATTAAACTAGACATACCCAATTCCAGCAACCGTTCGTTATAGGTTTTAGCCTCCAGTCCTCTAATCATCTTTGTTGCTCTTCTCTGTACTCTTTCTAGAGTCGCAACATCTTTTTTACATCATGGTGACCAAAACATGAACAACTCTAGAATCCAAACACATTTTGAGAACAGCAACTTGGGAGACTTAATCTAGTTTACAAAAGATTTCTCTCTTGACTTAATAGGCACTCATGCTTCCTTGGATGTAAATTTCAGTGAAATTTACTCCCAGGTAAATTGGCATCACAATTATAGTTTGATTTATGGCCAGATCAAAACACATATATCTTTCCCATATCTTTCTGAAGTCACTATTTTCACCTTATCTTTTCTCCTGCAAGTTTTTAATAAGCACAAAAGATTGTTGTATTTTCATCTGATATATGTTGGGAGTATGTTATCAGTCCTATAAATCTTCCATCTCTGCATCCAGACAGTTTTTTCTTCTACTCTTTCCACTTAGAAGCAAAAGGTCCCTTCTCTAAAATGATGTTTACTCCAGCTATTTAAAAAAAAATGTAATGAATGAGATGAGCAATTACATGAGGATATTTATGAATATGGATGGCAGCAACATGATTGCTGGAATAATTATCAGGTGAAATATGGCCAGGCAGAGCTTTTCTGCAATCAAAAGTCTTAATCAAAGAACAGAAAGAAATCCCTATAAAACAACGTTAGAGTGGATAGTCAAGTTCAAATAGTTTAAATGTATGTGTGTCAGCCTATGTAAAAACAAATGAGGCAAATTATCAGATATGCTTAAGTGTATGGTTCAATAGCAACAGCAATAGCACCTAGACTTATATACTGCTTTACAGCATTCCTGTCAGAGCCCTTCAAATGTATTTGCCCTCAATCCTCCCATTTCTCCCTTTCTTGCTTTTGCCTATGTATTTTCAGGATTTGTCATACTGTTGGCGGAGAGTGCATGCATGGTGAATATTATTCACTTTGCTCTGCTTTGTACTAGATGCCCTCCCTCTGGGAGAGAGGAATGCGATCTGAAAACATCTGCCTTTTCTCCAGACAACGGACCCTGGGACTGTTGGGATATGAAACTGAGAGAGACCTTGAGATGAGCACTAAATCTCCAGCTTCTCATAACACTGTGGCACCTGTGGGTTGGCTGGATTTCAACCTGACAGTTGGACACTGCGGGAAGGAGTTGTGAATTGCCTTTTTGATGAATTCCTTTATGTGCCAAATCTTTAGACCTTGCTTTGCTCTCTTGCGATCACTAATTCTCAATAAAAGTTCCTTTTGAGATGATGCCCGTTTCAAGAGTTTTGCTTTCTTGGGAGATCTAGTTGAGGCGGGTCCTTACACCTCTCTAAGCAGTTTATGGAATCAGCATGTTGCCCCCAATTATTTGGGTCATCATTTTACCAACCTCAGAAGGATGGAAAGCTGAGTTAACCTTGAGCCAGTCAGGATCAAACTCCTGGCAGTGAGAAGAGTCAGCCTGCAATACTGCATTTTAACCACTGTGGCAGCATGGATCTTCATTCAAACTTTGGGAACTTCCAACTAAGTACCTACCAATGGATTTTTAAAAAATGGCCAGAAGTATATTATGACAAATTAAAATCATTTCCTGTACCTAATATTATCAAAAAACTGATATTATCAAAAACCTAACTAGGATGAAAGACAAACTGGCTAGACCTGCAAGCAGAAAAAAACATCCCAAAAGAAGATAAGCAGCAAAATGCTTCCACGTTGCCTTAAAGAAAACAATATACAACAGAGTCTTTAATCTGACCAGATCAAAAGGAAAAAAAAACAAATAGAAAAATGCAACGAGATGCAAACAAATAAATAGGGCATATTCATGTTAAGTCATTTTAAGATTATTTGATGTGCTTTGTTAATTCAGTTGAGGATAGAAATGGGAGAAAAAGAACAGGTCAAGCCTGCTTTTTTTATGAAACTCTTAAAGAAAAGTTCCATAATTCATCCAAGTTAAACAAAGAAGAGAAATCAAATAGCAGATTTATCCAATTGGCTAAAGATATTGTATATCTTTGTGATGAGAAAAGGAAGGAAGGAAGAAGGAAGGAAGGAAGGAAGGAAGGAAGGAAGGAAGGAAGGAAGGAAGCAAGCAAGCAAGCAAGCAAGCAAGCAGCGGATGAAAGAATGGGACGAGGGGAGGAAAGAGGGAAAGTTTTTGCTTGTTAGCTAAATGATCTGCATTTTGCCCTATCCCAGGATTCCAGATACCCTACCCAAAATTCAGAGCATAAAATTCCCCAAAGCCAACTTAATCTCCCTTGGTTGCCCAATGAAGTTAGAAAAGGTAGACATCTCAGAGGCTTCTTAAGCATACTTCTTCTTATTTACTCTTGCCAATCATGAGAAAACAAACTTCCATCTCTAACCCTAATCAGATTATTTCCCTCTGGTGTCTACCAGAGATTTAATCCTCATTAATATCTAACCTTCCTTTCCTGAGCAATGCAGGAAAAGGAAGGGGGAAAGAGGGAATGCAGGGCAACAAAACATGGCTATTCAAAGGAACCTCAATGTCAGTTGCCAACTCACACTTGGACTTCACAACTGGTCAGTATCAGCGGCCATGAACTTGAATGGGGCTAGAGGGGAAGGGGGATGCTTCAAGGGAAAGTTCATTGTATCTCTCTGAGATGGGCTTCAAGGTCACCATCTGGGAACGAAATGTAGCTGCATACCAAATCTATGCCTGAAGTGAGTGTGCTTGGTTGAATTTGATTGGACGTGGGGGCCCAGTGACGGGAGGCAACAAAGGCTGAGAGAAGAGTACAGAGTAAAAAGAGTACTCTGTACTCTCTGTTCAGAGTAAGAGTACAGAGAAGAGCAACAAAGATGATTAAGGGACTGGAGGCTAAAACATATAAGGAACAGTTGCTGGAATTGAGTATGTCTAGTTTAATGAAGAAAAGGACGAGGGGGGACACGATAGCAGTGTTCCAATATCTCAGGGGCTACAACAAAGAAGAGGGAGTCAAGTTATTCTCCAAAGCACCTGAAGGCAGGACAAGAAGCAACGGGTGGAAACTAACCAAAGAGAGAAGCAACCTAGAACTAAGGAGAAACTTCCTGACAGTTAGAACAATTAACCAGTGGAACAACCTGCCTCCAGAAGCGGTGAATGCTCCAACACTGGAAATTTTTAAGAAGAAACTGGACAGCCATTTGTTCGAAATGGTATAGGGTTACCTTCCTGAGCAGGGGGTTGGACTTGATGACCTCCAAGGTCCCTTCCAACTATTATTATTATTATTATTATTATTATTATTATTATTATTATTATTATTATTATTATTATTATTATGGATCATCTCACAGTCAGCCAGATGTTCAGACTGGATTTGGCATTTTGTCTACCTATCGAGTCCTTACCCAGGACCTGGGATAGGCAGATGTGGATGTTTGATGGTATTACAGATATCGTCGCAGGATGGAAGCAGTTCCTAATAAGGCTGCCTTTTGCAATTGACTAATAGCGAATTTGTCAATGCCAATGGTGTTCAAGTGGTGCTCCAGTTGTTTTGGGATTGCAACCAAGGAGCCTATGACTATTGGTACTACCCTTGCTTGCTTTTGCCACAGTCTTTCTATTTCTATTTGTAGGTCTTTGTATTTTGTTATCTTCTCCAGCTCTTTCTCTTCTATTCTGCTGTCTCCAGGCACTGCCACGTCCACTATCTTGTATTGTTGGCTAATTGGGTGCCAGGTGGGTGTGGCCACACCCAGCCAATGGGCCACACCCACCTGGCACCCAAGGATGCATAAGTGGGTTTGGGGTTGCAGTTTGGGCACTCGGTCTCTAAAAGGTTTGCCATCACTGTCCTATTCTATTCTATTCTATTCTATTCTATTCTATTCTATTCTATTCTATTCTATTCTATTCTATTTTTGTCTTTCTTATCGACAATTGTTAAGTCTGGGGTGTTATGTTGCAGGTGCTTGTCTATTTATTTTATTATCGATCATCGCACAGTCAGCCAGATGTTCAGACTGGATTTGGCATTTTGTCTACCTATCGAGTCCTTACCCAGGACCTGGGATAGGCAGATGTGGATGTTTGATGGTATTACAGATATCGTCGCAGGATGGAAGCAGTTCCTAATAAGGCTGCCTTTTGCAATTGAATAATAGCGAATTTGTCAATGCCAATGGTGTTCAAGTGGTGCTCCAGTTGTTTTGGAATTGCACCCAAGGAGCCTATGACTATTGGTACTACCCTTGCTTGCTTTTGCCACAGTCTTTCTATTTCTATTTGTAGGTCTTTGTATTTTGTTATCTTCTCCAGTTCTTGCTCTTCTATTCTGCTATCTCCAGGCACTGCCACGTCCACTATCCAGACTTTTTTGTCTTTCTTATCGACAATTGTTAAGTCTGGGGTGTTATGTTGCAGGTGCTTGTCTGTTTGAATTCTGAAGTCCCAGAGCAGTTTAATTTTATCATTTTCTATGACTGTCTCTATTTTATGATCCCACCAGTTTTTGCTTACAGGCAAATGATATTTTTTGCAGATCTTCCAATGCACCATTGTTGCTACTTTGTCATGCCGCTGCTTGTAGTCAGTCTGTGCAATCTTCTTGCAACAGCTTACCAGTGGTCCACTGTTTCTTCAGCTTCTTTGATAGGCGGCACTTACTGTCTGTTGCTGTCTTCTCAATTTTGACTTTGTATGCATTTGTCCTTAAGGCTTGGTCTTGTGCAGCCAGAATTAGTCCCTCGGTCTCTTTCTTCAATTTTCCTGCTCTTAGCCATTGCCAGGTTTTATTATTATCTGCTTTCCCAGCTATTTTTTTCATGTATTGGCCATGTAGTGCTTTGTCTTCCCATGCCTCTATTCTGTTCTTCATTTGGTCTTTCTTGTAGGCCAGTTTGGTCTCTCCAGTAGTTAGTAAGCCTTCCTGATATACTATTTTCAGGGCATCTTCATCATTGTTCTTCAGATATTCTTCCAAAGCCATTTTTTCTTCTTCAACCATCTGATGTACTTGTAGCATTCCACGCCCACCTATTTGCCTTGGTAGATAAAGTCTATCAATGTCACTGCGTGGATGAAGGGCATGATTCATTGTCATTATTTTTCTGGTCTGCCTATCCATTGCTTTTAGTTCTGCTTGAGTCCAGTCCACTATTCCAGCTGTGTACCTAATGACTGGGATTGCCCAGGTGTTGATTGCCTTTATGGTATTTCCTCCATTGAGTTTGGATTTTAAGATCTTCTTCACTCTCTTGATGTATTATATTATTATTATTATTATTATTATTATTATTATTATTATTAATTATGGGAGGAAAAAGTTAGACTTAGGGATTTGAGCATGCAATTTTCAATTCTGGCAAGGCATTATTGTAATTCACTCAGCTTCTAGTAAACTATCCCTTTCTCAGCAAGAGGAGTTAAGAGCTGTTTATATTTACAATAGAGGTTCACCATGAGGGAGATCTGACATTCTTTGTGAGTCAAATTCCAAAGACTGTCCTTGATGCTTCAGATGGTCACAGTCACACATGCAGTAGGGACCCTAATGCTGTAATAAATTAATAAGGACAATTTTCTATCCTGGGACCTTTTTTAAAGTTCACCTGTTTCAGTATCCAGCCATCTAAATTAGCCAACAATACAAGAATTTCAGAAAACACTAACTCATAGGCGGTAGAGCTTATGTTGCAGAAAACCAGATTCTATAAACTGAAAAGGATCATGTTCGACCTTGGAAGATGTTGCTGTAGTCATCTTGTTAGACTGTGCCTCAGTGGCATTGTTCCCTGAGCATACATGAGGTATTTTATGTGCAGAGAGTCTTGCAAAAGGTCGAATTAACTTGCTCAAAAATCAATCTGTTTGTTCTTTCCCGACAGGGTGCAGTTAACCTTGAATGGAGCTACTAGACAAGATTCTGTAGATGTAAAACCAGCAGAGAAGTATAGTCAATTCATCAATATTATCGCCATGTTATAAGGACTTACCGTGGGCAGGTATAGCTGTTTAGTTATATTCACATATTATCTTTCAACGTTGCTTTAAGGCTGGACTATAAGGAAGGCTGAGAACCGAAGAATTGATGCTTCCAAATTGTGGTAGTGTAGAAGACTCTTGAGAGTTCCTTGGGCTGCAAGAAGATCAAATCAATCAATCCTAAAGGAAGTCAATCCTGACTGTCCTTTGGAAGGATAGATGCCAAAGCTGAAGCTCAAATCTTTCAGCCACCAAATGAGAAGAGAGGAGTGGCTGGCAAAGACCCTGATGTTGGAAAAGATGGAGGGCAAAAGGAAAAGGGGACAGCAGAAGAGGAGATGGTTAGATATTGCCATCAGCGCAATGAACATGAATTTGGGCAAACTCTGGGAGACAATGGAGGACAGGGTTGCTTGGCACACTATGGTCCATGGAGTTGCAAGGAATTGGATATGACTTAGTGACTAAATAACAAATTCACAAGAATGTAATTAATTAACAGTCAGTACTAAATTGGTGCTGGATAAGAGTTAATGAAATTCAAGAGGGGTTGGACTTGGGCCATTTGTGAGAATGTAAGGACTCCAGGCTGATTACTCACTTGAGTCCATCCCATCTAGTTCAGGTATGTCCAACTTGTGGCTAATGGGCCACATGAAGCCTAGATAGCTAGTAATACAGCCTCACAAGATAGTATAAGATGATATATGCTATGAATAACATAACATAACATAAATTATATCAGAGAGAGAAAGAGAGAGAGAGAGAGAGAGAGAGAGAGAGAGATTATTTATATACATTAACTATAATATATATTATAAATATATAATTATATGTTATATACTTTATATACAGCCCATGTCAGGCAGGAAACCCTATATTATTTCAGACAAATGGCTGTC
Source organism: Crotalus tigris (assembly GCF_016545835.1). Classification (NCBI taxonomy): domain Eukaryota; kingdom Metazoa; phylum Chordata; class Lepidosauria; order Squamata; family Viperidae; genus Crotalus; species Crotalus tigris. The sequence goes on from NW_024098351.1 coordinate 216,485, forward strand.
CAATCTCTTGTTAAAAACCTCCAGCATTGGAGCATTCACAACTTCTGGAGGCAAGTTGTTGTTGTTGTTGTTTTACTGTAGTGAATGTTCAGTAGTGTCTTTCCAAGTGGTGATTTCTTCCTATGTGATAAGACTCCTTTTCTGGGTACTTTGAGCATAGTTCCTTTAAAAGGTAAGCCAGTTAAGTTAAGTAGCCTCTGAAGAAAGCTCAAATAGATCATTCCATCAAGCTGGCCATTAAGATTTAGATAACTTCTATTGTCAGTTTTTTACTGTGAGCACACTGGCACATATTAAAAATGTGCCTAGAAATTGTGGGTGTTCCATCACTGGAGATTTTTAAAAAGAGGCTAGACATTCACCTGTCTGAGATGGTGTAGGTTCTCCTGCTTGAGGGTGGGGCTGTATCAGAAGACCTCCAAGGTCCCTTCCAGCTCCTATTCCAGTGGTGGCGAACCTATAGCACGGGTGCCAGAGGCGGCACTCAGAGCCCTCTCTGTGGGCACCCGGACTGTAGGCCCAGTCCTAGGCCTTCAACTGGGTTTTATAAAACCTTTTCGCTTTAGGCCTCTGCCGCCATGAGCAAAAAAAAAAAAAAAGGTTCAATCAATCAATTTCAACTTCTCATGGGAAAAAAAAAAGATCTTGCAAAGTTGGAATTGATTGATTGAACTTTTTAGTCCCATCCAGTCTGCTGTTACCACCACAGCCTTGTCCTCCCAATGGGCCACACCCAGCCAATGGGCCACACCCACCTGGCACCCAAGGATGCATAAGTGGGTTTGGGGTTGCAGTTTGGGCACTCGGTCTCTAAAAGGTTTGCCATCACTGTCCTATTCTATTCTATTCTATTCTATTCTATTCTATTCTATTCTATTCTATTCTATTCTATTCTATTCTATTCTTCTACAAAAATGAAATTCTGTTGCCTGCTTTCAAAGAAAAGTATATATCTACCCATAAACTTACATGACATTTTAGAGGTTAACACAGCTGCCTAATGTGCAACAGCCCAGGTTCGAATCTTGAAAGGGTATGACTGGCTGATGAGAGCTAAGTAGCTTGAAATAGCTATACCAGTCTCCCTTTAACTCTTTGTTAGCAATCCAAATTTAACACATACATATACATACATACACACACACATATACAAACACACACACACACAAACACACACACACACACACAAACATATATATTGAATACATTGAATGGTATGTTTTTACATATGTGCAATTAAAATGCAATGCAACATTCTGGATGAAAATGAAAATTGGTTGGCAATTCTTGGCATTTACATCTTCTCTGAACTGATGACTTTGTGTCCTTTACCATTCACAATGACAGGGAAAAAACAAAACAAAGTGAAACATAGGGGGAAAAAAAACTATTTCTCTCAACCAAATACCAGGGCTTCGAAAGTATCATTGGGTAATTTTTCAGCATATCAATTTGAATCTGATTATGATATTTTTTTTTAAAAAACCCCAATCAATTATTCATTTCTATATGATAGCAGGCTTGCTTCAGTGAAAAGTCAGATTTAGGGCATGGGAAATGAGTATGCATTACCTGAAAAATATTTTTTTTTCCCTATTCTGCAGGAAATACAGGCAATGTAGAGATGTTACACTGAAACTCTCTTCCTCGGATTTGGGGAAAAAAAATATTTTGCATGGTTTTGCTATTTCTTGCAAATAAATAAATACCGGTAGAAGAGAATATTTGTAGCTGGGCTCAGTTGAGTGAGCAACACTGACGGGGCAAGCTGCTGGTATATAAACGGAGAACAAACCCCACACTGCCTTTTAGCACTAATGATGTTACCTACTTGGGTAATGAAATATCTGCAAGAAAACAACCCAGCTCAGAGAGCATCTGTCAGGTAGCCTAAAGCTTAGCTCTTATTTCACTGAAGTCTTTGTACAACAAATGCAACAAAGATAAATCTAAATGCTGGGAACAAGGTAGTTTGCTGATGGCAAATATCTACAAGTTCTCTGAGTGTAGATGAACTGAAACACAAAGAGGCCTTTAGCAAATTTGGGGGCAGAGGAATTCAATAGACAATTTTTCTGAATTGTTGAAGGCAAACATCCAGCAACATTTCAATGGCAAAGTGTCTGCTCAGCAAGAAAAATAGCCTTGCTATTGAAAGGGAAGGAAATGGGGGATGGGGGGAAATCAGTCTTGGTGTATTTCCTTGGAATGTTCTGGCAAAACTAACACGGAGATAATTATACAATTGTTGAAGGAAAAGTCTTCATCATTGTTCAGTCCAAGCCGGGAATAAACAACATGGCGACTGCTTTAAAAAGAAGGTTGCAGTTTATTGGAGAGGAGAGCCAGACAGGAAGATGGCTTTGGAAGAAAAGGGAGACAGCACATGTAGGGAGTGGGTTTTTATACCTTCTGGAGCCTTTTGTTTGGAGTTGTTCCTGTGGCATGAACTTTGATCTGTGTCCCTTTGGCATCTGTGAGTTAATCCTATTATATCCTGTCTTAGACTTTGGGTGGGTATGTAGATTTTAGATGCCTTTGTTTTCTTAATCTTCTAGCTGGGGGTCTCCAACCTTCCTGGATGGTTTACATCTGCATTTCTACAGAGCTGGTTTCTGCTTGGTGGGGGAGATTTGGGGCTATTAAGAAAAGCTAGTCATGCTTTTCTGCCTCTTTAAGATCCTCTGAGGAAATATATTTTTCTGCCCTTTTAATATTTCCTTCTCTGGGGGGCTGACTTCCCACAATACAATAAAAGAAAATGTTAATAGAAGAGACTATTAGCAAGTTTAGGCTCGAAATGTGGGGTCCTAGGTGCTCTCAGAGATTGGCTGTTTTCTTGCAGGCATTTCATTACCAAACTAGGTAACATCATCAGTGCAAGAAGTTGGGTTGCCCTGTCAATGTCGGTGGGAGCCTTCTTGATGATCCCTTGATTAGGCTGTTCTTTACTGTTTGATTGTTTGTCTCAATTCATAGGTCCTTGATTGAAGTATTTTTTTTTTTAGTTCTTGACTGTTGGTCTAATTTAATCTTGATGATTAAATGATCTCTGTTCATCTGGGTGTTGATTGCTGATGAACAAGCATTTTGGGTTTTGGGTTTTGTTTTTGTTTTTTTGCTTCCTTTTTTGTTTAATAAAAGTGAAATGCACTTCCTGTTTAATCCACTTGTTTAACTTGTTCTTCTTGTACTCTATTGTACCTTAAAGCACTATGTTGGATAGCCCAAATGATTAATATTCTCTTCAAAAAGATACAACCTATTTATCTCCATCTTCTTGAGGGTCATATCAGACATTGTAGAGCATGGAAGATATTCTGACTCAGAAATAAAAAGCGCCTTCTTTTAAATCCAGTCAGATAGATAACTCAAAAGAAAAGATCCTATAATAAACAAAAAATATATTTATTAGAAAGATTACTTGCATTCACGCTGTGGTTGATACTCCTGGAAAATACATCCGTTGTCCATTTCTTTAGACCATCTCTTTAGGTAAAAGTATGATGCTCTTCCATACCATCTTTATAATGACTCAGGCTTATTGTGTGACCTTCCATGGCCCATGCTTCTTACAGACAAAGAGATTCCCATGTGGCTTGTTTCCAGGAAGTCTTCCAATGACCCTTTGGAACTCCTCCTACTGACCCATCCACATACCTAGCATTTAACCCAATAACTGCCAGACACTCCAACACACTGATACCTGCTCTCAACTTAGGGCTACATAGAGTTATACAGTCCATGGAGCTATACGTTCCAGAATAGATGAGCTTTCAGATCTGTAAAAGATGAAATGAATGCCAATTTTGGTATCTTCCTATTTCTCCAAATGTCCAAACATGTCATTAAGACAAACATCTGGGGCTCTATTTCCTCTGGAGGATCCCCAAAAAAGTCACATGGTGGACCATATGTGAATGGAGACTCTCAATCCTCCAGGTGATGGTTGTTCCAAAGGTGTTTTTTTCAAAAGGCAACTGGACTTTCTTGGTAATGTTTTTTCTTTGATAATAATAATAGTAATAATAGTAATAATAATATATAAGGTAACTAACCATTTGCTTGGTTAGTTTCCATCTGTTGCTTCTGGTCCTGCCTTCAAGGGCTTTGGAGAATAGCTTGACTCCCTCTTCTTTGTGGTAGCCTCTGAGATATTGGAACCCTGCTATCATGTCAGCCCTCATCCTTCTCTTCATTAAACTAGACCAGAGGTAGGCAACCTCGGCTCTTTTATGATTCATGGACTTCAACTCCCAGAATTCCTGAGTCAGAAGTCCATGAGTCATAAAAGAGTCGAGGTTGCCTACCCCTGAACTAGACATACCCAATTCCAGCATCTGTTCCTTATATGCTTTAGCCTCCAGACCTCTAATCATCTTTGTTGCTCTTCTCTGTACTCTTTCTAGAGTCTCAACATCTTTTTTACATCATGGTGATCAAAACTGTTTCACTTCTCATCCAAGAAGCTTCTTCAGTTCTGAAGTGGACCATATTTCAGGTCAAAAATTTGTCCCTCAAATTGTTGACTCTTTACTAGACATTCTGTTGTAAAACAAGCTCAAGATCAAAAGCCAAATTCCCCTTTATTTTATGCATAAGAATGCCAGCGGAATAGCTCCCTAATTTTGAGTGCATCACCTTTGCAAAAGGACATAATAGGCATCTATTTCTGAATTGCATTTGCTTTCCACTCCATTGGCCTTTTGTATTATAACTCCTACAAACCCAGAGTAATAGTCAATCCAGAGACAGTCATGATGTGGCTTGTAAAATTTGATCCGCTGAATGTAAGATTAATAATTTCGCTTTTAACCTTCATCACATTTGTTCTTGCCCTCTCTCTTTCCTTTCCTTCCTTTCCTTTCTTCTTTATTTGAGCAACTTAAAGACACTTGTTGCAACAATCGTGGGGTTTTTTAGCAATTATCAATAGGCAAGGATAGCTTTTAAAAAGGAGATGGCTTGCTTAAAGTTGCAAGCACTCTAATTCGAATAGCCCAGGAGAAAAAAGAGGGCTATGTTTTTAAATTAATCTTCTGCCACAACACTTACAAAAATGTTATGCAATCTATTGTATAACTATGCATTGAGAGATAGCATTGCTCATTTAAGTATGGTATACTTAAATAGTATATACTAAGAAATATCATAAATGTGTGTTCCTGTATTTGTATTCCTAACTTAGGGGACTGGTGGCTAAAACATATAAGGAACGGTTGCTGGAGTTGGGTATGTCTACTTTAATGAAGAGAAGGATGAGGGGGGACATGATAGCAGTGTTCCAATATCTCAGGGGCTACCACAAAGAAGAGGGAGTCAAGCTATTCTCCAAAGTGCCTGAAGGTAGGACAAGAAGCAAGGGTGGAAACTAATCAAGGAGAGAATCAACCTAGAACTAAGGAGAAACTTCCTGACAGTTAGAACAATTAACCAGTGGAACAACCTGCTTCCAGAAGTGGTGAATGCTTCAACACTGGAAGTTTTTAAGAAGAGACTGGACAGTCATTTGTCTGAAATGGTATAGGGTTTCCTGCCTGAGCAGGGGGTTGGACTAGATGACTTTCAAGATCCCTTCCAACTTTATTATTATTATAATATTATTATTCATTCATTCATTCATTCATTCTCAACCTAAATCAATTCATTGTGGAATGTTGCCCTCTTCAGCAGCTTTCCAACAACTTCAAAGTGGATAAGATGCTCCTTGTTGTTACTATTAACAGAATAATAGAGTTGGAAAGGACTTTGGAGGTCTTCTAGTCCAAACCATTGCTCAAGCAGGAAACCCTACACTATTTCAGGCAAATGGTTATCCAATCTCTTCATAAAAGCCTCCAGTGTTGGAGCACCCACAGCTTCTGGAGGCAGGTTGTTCCACTGGTTAATTGCTCTCACTGTCAGGAAGTTTCTCCTTAGTTCTAGGTTGCTTCTCTCCTTGATTAGTTTCCATCCATTGCTTCTTGTCCTACCTTCAGATGCTTTGGGGAATACGTAGGTTGACTCCTCTCTTTTTTGTCACAGCCCCTTATATATTGGAACACTGCTACCAGGTGACCCCAGTTCTTCTTGTAGTACTTCTTCAATAGCTTGCCTTCAGAGGTTGTGGGTGCTCCATCACTGGAGGCTTTCAAAAAGAGACTAGAAAACCACAGGTCTGAAATGGTATCCGGTCTCCTGCTTGAGCAGAGGGTTGGATGAAAAGACCTGCAAGGTCCTTTCCAACAATTATTCTATGTTTTATGTTTTCATTAAACTAGACTTGGCCAATTCCTGCAACCGTTCTTCATATGTTTTAGCCTCCAGTCCCCTAATTATCTTGGTTGCTCTTGAGGGAAGTTAGCCCAGAGAAGGAAATATTAAAAGGGCAGAAAAATATATTTTTCCTTAAAAGGATTTTTTAAAACCAAACCTGGAGAGTTGACTTTAAAAGAACAGAAACCTCTGGACAGATGATGTAACTCAATAGTGCAGAGAAATTGAAATGCATAAGTTGCCTTCATCAATGTCAACATGATTGGATCATAAGCAGCAATACACATACAAGATTTTTATCCTCAAACTAAACCATTAACAACAACAACAACAACAACAACAACAACAACAACAACAACAATAATAATAATAATAATAATAATAATAATAATAATAATAATAATAAAGTTAGAAGGGACCTTGGAGGTCTTCTAGTCCAACCCCCTGCTCAGGCAGGAAACCCTACACCATTTCGGACAAATGGCTGTCCAGTCTCTTCTTAAAAACTTCCAGTATTGGAGCATTTATTGCTTCTGGAGGCAGGTTGTTCCACTGATTAATTGTTCTCACTGTCAGGAAGTCTCTTCTTAGTTCTAGGTTGCTTCTCTCCTTGATTAGTTTCCACCCATTGCTTCTTGTCCTGCCTTCAGGTGCTTTGGAAAATAGCCTGATTCCCTCTTCTCTATGGCAGCCCCTGAGATATTGGAACACTACCATCATGTCCACTCTCGTCCTTCTCTTCGTTAAACTAGACATACCCAATTCTAGCAGCCGTTTCTTATATGCTTTAGCCTCCAGTCCCCTAATCATCTTTGTTGCTCTTCTCTGTACTCTTTCTAGAGTCTCAACATCTTTTTTACATCGTGGTGACCAAAACTGGATGCAGTATTCCAAGTGTGGCCTTACCAAGGCATTGTAAAGTGGTATTAATACTTCATTGTCTACATACTTTGTAGTCTAATAGAATATTCCAAGTTATGTTTTTGGATTAAATTCAGTGTTCTATGCCTAGAGCCGCTGAAATCAATATGACTTAAGTTAATAATGATTAACTAAGCTCCATTGATTTTAATTATCGAGTTTAAATATGATTCAATCTGAAAGCAACACATTTATTTTTTTTTAGTTATGGAATATGCTGTTGTCAGGGAGAAGTGTAGGAACCTCTGATGTCAATGGGAAAAGAGCGGGGGGAAAAAAGCACTAAAACACCTTGTCTTGAAATCAATTGGATTTAAAATATTTGATTTTGTTTGGATCTTTCTGTGTTTCTCCATTGGAAACAAACTACATTTTCATTGTTAAAGAACAACGTAGAAAAAAATAAAAGCTTGTGAGTCCATCAAAATAAAAGTAAGTAAACCATATACTTTTTTAAAAAGGCATTTTAATATTTATTTCAAAGAAAGACATGAATAGATCAAAGCCCCGTCTGCCCCTTATCAATCATGAATAAAGATAAATATGTGCATTCCAGGATAATGTTGCAGGATCCACCGGGCTCAACATGCATTCAATATCACAGGAAAAAAAAGTCAATAAATAAATGACAATCAAAAATGACAATCTAATCTCATTTGCACAAACAGCAAGCACGCATGGCCATTACTCATGCAGACCCATCCCCTCGTCCCCCCTCCAGGCTGCAAAACTGGAAAGGTTGGGGAACTGTGTGTTACAGGACAGGCTACATGTTACACAACTCTTGCTTTGTAGAGGTGGACATCTATAGAGATTTTTTTAAAAGAAAAGAAAAGAAATAAATGCTTGGTGCTGGGACAAGTACTCCGTTCCTGCTTAATTGTAGAGTTGCCCTACTTTCAACATATAAGATGGCTGTCTGTTACAATCAATAAATTAATTAACGGTTTGATCCAGATGGAATATTCATCTCTGTTGGTTTGGTTTTTTTTTGTTAAAAATTTTTATTTTCAATTTTGCAATACAATACAATCTTAAAAATACTTCAGATAAAAAAATAAAACAAATTAATACACACCATTTTCGGTATCGCTCACCCATTTCCCCCCAAACCGCATCCACCCTCTAACCAACTTACCTCTTTCCCTCTTCTTTCTTCTCTCTCTCCTCCACCGTCCTACTTACTTCTCACCTTCTTCTATCCTCTCACTCCGGATGCGGTCCGGGGGAAATGCCCGAGCAATTTCTCTCTCCAAATTGAAACCTCAATTTTATATACAATAAAAACTATTTCTACTTACCCGAACTACTAAAATTTCAAAATCTCTGTTGATTATTGAGCCAGCGATCTTGGGTTCCGTCACTGAATATTCCTTGAAAATAAAATGAATTCTTTTTTGGGGGGGAAAAGCACAAATTCTTGAAGCGACAATTTTAAGGCATAGTCAGCACTGCAAATTTAGAGTTAAAACTCCTCCTGTCTCACAACATTGGCGATCGAATGTGTCCTCACTTCAGTTATTTTTCTGCTAAAAAGTTAGAGAGAAACTTCTTCTAGAAGTCTGACTTGATACTTTCCAGGAAATGTTACATTCCATCAGGTCAATAACACAAATATTCCCAAAGCTCTTTTTGACACAATAGCTTGTAATGGCTTGAAAAGAGCTGTCAGAGTCGATCATGTCAGTAAACAGCTTTGATTTGGCCGTTTCCCCTTGCTTTCCTCAGTTTATGTAGCAGAAAGAATAACTCTGAAACATGTGATTAGGGAACGGAGCAGTTTACTTTCCTTTTTTCCCTTGGTGTTAGAAAGTTCAGAGCTGGTTGACAGCATAAACTTTACAGAGGTTGCAATTTTATAAAAACATCCCCTAGAGGAAAAACTTGCATTATCGTAGGAGAGATTGCAAATGGATGGACATTCCAGAAATCTGGGGGTTTAGAAAAAAAAAATCAACTGCAATAGTTTATTTTCCCTTGCCTCCTGAACTGGTAATAACTGGTCATATTTTGTACATAGTATGTTTAGGTGTGTGTCATGTATGTGTTTCACTTTGAGAGCGGGCAACTAAATTTCATTTTTGATGTGTGCCGTTGTGCCCACAGTAAAAAAATGACAATAAAGGTTATCTTATCTTATCTTAACTTATCTTATCTTACCTTACCTTACCTTACCTCTTACCTTACCTTACCTTACCTTATCTTACCTTACCTTACCTTACCTTATCTTATCTTATCGCAAGTCATTTTGCCATTATTTCTGAATCAAAAATTATGATTTTGAAAGATCCTTCAAACTAGTGCTTGAAATAAACTAAACATATCTTGTTTTACTATCTTGGCTTGAAGGTTCTCTAAACTACAGGGTTTTTTTTCAGATAAAAGGGAAAATCAATCACTTTATCAATCCCAGAATGTTTACGGTTAAAATCAATGAGTTTATCATGTTGTACAAAAAACAACCACTAGACTTATTACTGATCTTGTCATGTAAACGCAGCCAGTTTTATTTGACTCAGGAAACTGGATATCTTTTTCTTCCTTGTAATGGCAGAGGTGGAGATTTCAGAAGCCAGAAGTCAACTGGGCTCTACTTGAACCTACACACACACACACACACACACACACACACACACACACACATCTGCTCTGGGACCATTTGCACCATCAGGTATAAAAGATCAGGGCCATCCGTTAAGTTGCAGTTCAGAAGATTTATTGCTTAAGCCTATATACAAGAATGTAATCAACTAAAGTTCAGTGCTAAATTGACACCAAATAAGGGTCAATGGAATTCAAGGGGGATTGAACATGGATCATTTGTGGCAATGTAATGACTCTAAACTGATGTTGCACTTAACTCCACCCTCCAGCTCTGCCTGCTCTTCTCCAACATTCCTCTTATCTGGTTGCTGGGCTCTGTACCTCCGTGACCATTTCAGCAGTGAAAGTCTGCAAATGCAAGTAGATTAATAGGTACCACTTTAGCGGGAAGGAAGCAATGTTCTGTGCACCTTTGGTGTATAGCCGTGCTGGCCAGATGATATGCGTATGCATACACACATAAACACATATACTTTTCTACCTTGAAACTAGAGCCTTCTGGAGAGTTAGAAACTAGAGTTTTCCAATTACAAAAAGCCCAGTGCCTTGGAGACATCCATTCTCAACCATTTCTAGAGGCTAGTGAAATTGTATCAGAACACAGAACATAGAATAACAGAGCTGGAAGGGACTTTGGAGGTCATCTAGTCCAACTCCCTACTCAAGTAGGAGAGTCTACACCATTTCAGACAAGTGGCTGTTCAGTCTCTTCTGGAAAGCCTCCAGTGAAGCATCTACAGCTTCTGGAGACAAGCCATCCCACTGATTAATTGTTCTCACTGTCAGGAAATTGCTCTTTAGTTTTAGGTTGCTTCTCTCCTTGATCAGTTTTACATCCATTGGTTCTTATTTAATAGCTTGGGTATTTCGCCAGAATATAATTGTTCTGTTATTGCAAGTATTAGATTTAGCCATATCCTCAAGCCATACTCATGTCATGGTTCCAACAAATGAAACTCTTCAAAGAACTTTGAGGCATCGTTTACCTTAGAGAATATTTATTCGAGTAGCATAGCATCGGCACTTACATTGCCAAAGCCAAAATCTGAATTCCCCTCCCCTGAGCACATAGCATCAAAACACAATTCCCTCCTCTAATTAACAGTCATAAATCACATTCTCCAATTAGTTTGAAATGCAGGCTTTCCTTCCAGTTCTTCAATCCGGCCATTTCTTATCATCTCTTATTTCAAAAAAACCTTGGTTCTCACACTAGTTACAATATTGTTATGTCTAACTAAACTCCCATGCACATTCCTCCTCCTCCCCCCCCCAGTATCATCTAACTCTAATTCTAAGAGTAAAACATAAGAAAATGGCTGCATCTCCATATGTTGTCAAAGCAAGAACATCCAATGTTAGCAGTGTTGACAACTCACAAATAGTTAATAATAAGAACAACAAAGCTTCCCTATTAATATTGTGCTCCATGGCTTTATTCTCTATTTTTATGGAAGATAAGCCTCTCTTTGAAGGTCAGCAATATCAGCAGCATTGAGGCTTGTATACAATCCCATAATGCTTTACAGCATTCTCTGGGTGATTTATAATGTAAGCATTATTTGCTACGACCCCCAACAATCTGGGTCCTCATTTTACTGACCTTGGAAGGATGGAAGGCTGAGTCAACCTAGAGCCCCATTAGGATTGAACTCCAGGCTGTGGGCAGATTTTACCTGCAATGTGCACTTTAACCACTATACCGCCAGGTTATTTCCTGGACTGATGCTTTACTGAGACATAAATCATCTGATCAAAGTCATTCTCCTTGTGAGATACGGAGAAAGAGTGCATGGAACAGCTTGAAGAAATTCGCTGAGAATATGAGGCATTTACAGGAATTTGAAAATGATGGTCTCTTGGTTGTCTATGGAGATTCTCAATCATCCAGATCATGGTTTGTCCCAAAGGTGCTTTTTCCAAAAGACAACTGGACTTTCTTATTTGTTTGTTTGTTTGTTTCTTTCAAACCATTCTGCTTCTCATCCAGGAAGCTTTCTGATTTTACTTCTTCTTCTTCTTGTGCCATATCCATTATCGGACATTGGCGATCATGTTGGCGATCCTGTTTTTATCAGCAGCCGCATGAAAAAGTGCTGCTGAGTTTTGTTCAAACCAGGCCCTTAGATTTTGAAGCCACAATGTTCTTCCTCTGCCTAGACCTCGTTTGCCTTCAATCTTTCCCTGGAGGATTAAATGGAGTATGCCATATTTTCTGGGTGTCGCATCACACATCGGAAATATTCTAACTTTTTAATTGTTTAATTGTTTTTTAATTGTTTTGATGATTTCCCTTGGCTTTCCCAGGTGGCTTATCACCTCCTCATTTCGGAACTTCAACCCAGCTTCTACGTAATAGCTGCCTGTAAATCCACATTTAAAATGCTTCTAGTCTCTTCAGGTCGCCTTCTGTCAGAGACCAACTCTCTGCTCTATAGAGCAGGGTAGAAAAAAATATAATATCTGACAAGCCTGATTTTCAATCTTAGGCTTGTGTTGTGACTGCAGAAGACCTTTTTCATTTTGAAGAATGCTGTTCGAGCTTTCTCTATCCTTGTCTTTACCTCAGTGGTCATGTCCCAGCTTTCATGTAAATTAGAACCGAGGTGCATGATCCTTTCAACTTTTTCTAATGTATTCCTTCCGAATATATTGGTGGTAAACTAACGGATTGTTTGCTGACGACCATGATCTTGGTTTTTGAGGTGTTAAGCTTCAAGCCATATTTTTCAGATATTTCTGTGACTCTGTTGATGAGGAGCTGAAGGTCTTCATGCTTACTGGCAAGCAGAACTGTATCGTCAGCATATCTTAAATTGTTGATCCAAACACCATTTACTTTGATGCCAGTATCGATGTTCTCCAGTGCCTCGTTGAAGATTGACTCAGAGTAGATATTATTTTACAGTTTTTATTAATTTATGATATAAAATGCAAAAATGCAAAAGCAAATAGTAGGAAAAATAAGGGAGGGGAAGGGGAAAGGAGAAGTGTAGAAAAGAAGGGAGAAAAGAAAAAAAAAGGCATTGACTTCCAACTTCTTTTGGTGCAGTAGAAAAAAATAGTAACACCAAAATTAAAGTTTCATTTTTTTCCCCATCTCAAGCACAACGTCCAGAAGTGGTTTCCAAGTAGAAACAAAAGTGATTGTGTTTTTTACTTTGATCAATGCTGCCATCTCTGCTAACTCCATCAACTTTTGCAGCCATCTGTCCATTGTGGGGATCGAAATGTCCTTCCATTTTTGTGCATAAAGTAGTCGTGCTGCCGTCAACATATATAAATAACATCAAATGTCCCAATTTTTTCCCCAAGTCTTTTTCCATTAAACCCAACAGGAAAGTTTCTGGTTTTATCTTTATGTTCACTTCAAAAATTTTCTGTATTAGAGTAGGAATCCCACTGCAGTCTTTCTTTGCTTTAACACAGTGGTTCTCAACCTTTTTAATGCCACAACCCCCCAACCGGTCGTAAGGCGAGGACTACTCAACTGGTGCAGCACCGTTTGCAGAATGGGACTTTTGGCGGGCTCAGCAGGGCAGAGACAGCCTGGACAATTTCTGTTGGCTTTTGAAAGCCAATAGAATTAGACTCTATTCAAGAGAGTCTATTCTATTGGCTTTCAAAAGCCAATAGAATAAAAGGGAGTAGCACAGCTAAGGAAAAGGGGAAAAAATGGCGGACTGCGTTGTTTGGCGACCCCATGAAATGGTCGTTCGACCCCAAATGGGGTCCCAACCCACAGGTTGAGAACCACTGCTTTAACACATGTCCACCATCAATGATAAAAAGTGCCTTCTTTACCTTTACGTTTCCTACATTCATTTGAAGTATCTTTATACATCCTGGATAACATGTCTGGTGTTAAAAAAAAAAACTTGAACTGAATTGAATGAATTGAAGAAGCTTCTTGGATAAGAAGCAAAATATTTTCAAAGGAAAAAAAAAAACAACATAAGGAAGTCCAGTTGCCTTTTGGGAAAAAAAAAAACACATTTTTTGATCCCTTGTTTTTTTCTGTTTTTGCCAAAGGAAGAGGGAGATTTAAGAAACTGTCAGAGGCTTTCTAGGGACTTAGTACGTTGGCATGATGGAATGCAGCATCTTGCAATACAATTTAATTCACACAAGATCGGTATCCAACAGGAGACTTCATTTTAAGTTGAAGGGAACAACCTCTTCTGTGACAATAGAAGTTGCTTGATGTAATGGGGAAATGCAGGGCTTGCCTTGAGTTATAGTCATTCTGTCTTTGTCACTGCTTTTTTGCATAATAGTTGCTTGGGGAACTGGGGTCACCTGCAGGATAGGATGAAACAAAGAAAACAATTGTGCATTTTCTTTCGCTTGCAACTAAAAGCATTCACTTTTCGGAACGAAAATCTAAAATCCACTGAGACCAGTAAAGGACAGCACCATTGCAGAATGCTTTGATTCCATGGGTCCCTAATAGCCAGCTCTGTGGAAACACCTTCCTTAGAAATTATAGTTTTTATAGGAACCACTAGAGGGCTGTCCTTGAGAAAAGTCAAGCTGTTGTTTGCTTTCAATCATTCTACTTTTTTTTTTCTCTCCTTTCTACTCTTCTTTGCAAATAACTCTGCCTTTCTCAAATGGGGCACGCTTGTCTTTGTCACTGCCCCACTATCTCCGTTGTTTGCCTTAATGTCTTTGGATAGAGTACAATGATTTGATTGATTTTATATATATGAGTTGTCAGGCGAATGCTGGGGGAATATGCTGAGAAGCTGCAGCAGAAAAGCCCTTGAAAATGGGCCATTGAGGTTCATCTTTCCTCCTCTTTCTCCTTCCCCCCTTCTTTTTAAATCTTCTTTCCAATCGTGGAGAAGTCAAAAGGTATGAAGAATTTAAGCATGGAATTTCAGGACAAGGGACAGACTCATGCACAGTATTACAACATAGGCTGATAAGTTTTCAAAAGACTACCATCTCTTGGGTGAATTGAACATTAGTCTATCTAGACTGGCAGTTCCCAAGAATTGAAATAAGTTAATTTGTAAAGAAATGTTACCTTTAGAAATGGCTAAGATTTCTGCTTATTTGAAGGATCATTCACAAGAAAGATACATTTTGGTTTGGAGAAGATGGATAGATTATATTCAGAATAAATATGGGACTAAAAAGTTCCATTTATTTTATGAATAAATTTTAGATTATTATTATTATTACTATTAGTTTAGTATAGTGGAATTTTTATTATATTGTATTGTTTATGAATTAGGATTTTAATTTGTTTATATGATTAAGTTTATTTGCAAATTGTTTATTCTGTGTTAAAAGGGAGTTAAAGTGCATTATATTTGTTTATCTATATAGTTGGTTCATGTTAGTTAGATTATGATTATTATATTTGCTACCCTGTATTCAGCACTGGGAAGTGGGGGAGGGGGCAGGGTGGGTAGGGTGGGTGGGTTTGGGGTATATTTTGTAATTTTTGTAAAACTTTTTAATAAAAAAAAGAAATATTATGGATCATCGTACAGTCAGCCAGATGTTCAGACTGGATTTGGCATTTTGTCTACCTATCGAGTCCTTACCCAGGACCTGGGATAGGCAGATATGGATGTTTGATGGTATTACAGATATCGTCGCAGGATGAAAGCAGTTCCTAGTAAGGCCGCCTTTTGCAATTGACTAATAGCGAATTTGTCAATGCCAATGGTGTTCCAGTGGTGCTCCAGTTGTTTTGGGATTGCACCCAAGGAGCCTATGACTATTGGTACTACCCTTGCTTGCTTTTGCCACAGTCTTTCTATTTCTATTTGTAGGTCTTTGTATTTTGTTATCTTCTCCAATTCTTTCTCTTCTATTCTGCTGTCTCCAGGCATTGCCACGTCCACTATCCAGACTTTTTTGTCTTTCTTATCGACAATTGTTAAGTCTGGGGTGTTATGTTGCAGGTGCTTGTCTGTTTGAATTATTATTATTATTATTATTATTATTATTATTATTATTATTATTATTCCTTAAATGTCAGCAGAATTCTTGAACGGTAGCATTAGACTTTTATACCGCTCCTTAGTGCTTTTACAGCCCTCTCTAAGTGGTTTACAGAGTCAGCATTTTGCCGCCCAACAATCTGGATCCTCATTTTACTGACCGTGGAAAGATGGAAGGCTGAGTCATCCTTGAGCCAGTCAGGATGGAACTCCTGGCAGTGAGCAGAGTTAGCAAGCACTGCTGCAGGCTAACATTGCGCCAATTGTCCAACTCTAGATTCCAGGGAAGAGGCAATTAAATGTGATAAGCTGAACAAATGGCAATTTTTTTTTGTATGAATGGAAATGTTCTGTTTCCACTCAGTGGCCCTGATTTCCTGTAGAAAAATAGAGCTGCTGTCATTTTGAACCTAGAAAGAAGAATAGCATAGTAGTAACTGTGAGAGGGACCTCGGAGTCCTAATGGACAATCACTTAAATATGAGCCAGCAGTTTGCTGCAGCTGCCAAAAAAGCCAACACAGTGCTAGGCTGCATTAACAGAGGGATAGAATCAAGATAACGTGAAGTATTAATACCACTTTACAATGCCTTGGTAAGGCCACACTTGGAATACTGCATCTAGTTTTGGTCACCACGATGTAAAAAAGATGTTGAGACTCTAGAAAGAGTACAGAGAAGAGCAACAAAGATGATTAGGGGAATGGAGGCTAAAACATATAAGGAACGGTTGCTAGAATTGGGTATGTCTAGTTTAACGAAGAGAAGGACAAGGGGGGACATGATAGCAGTATTCCAATATCTCAGGGGCTGCCATAAAGAAGAGGGAATTAAGCTATTTTCCAAAGCACCTGAAGTCAGGACAAGAAGCAACGGGTGGAAACTAATCAAGGAGAGAAGCAACCTAGAACTAAGGAGAAACTTCATGACAGTGAGAACAATTAATCAGTGGAACAGCCTGCCTCCAGAAGCAGTAAATGCTCCAACACTGGAAGTTTTTAAGAAGAGACTGGACAGCCACTTGTCCGAAATGGTGTACGGTTTCCTGCCCGAGCAGGGGGTTGGACTAGATGACCTCCAAGATCCCTTCCAACTTTACTACTATTATTATTTAGCTATTTAGGGATACAATTTTAAAGCAGAATTCACCCAAATTAGTTTTTTTCTAATGAAATCCAATTGCATGCTTCACAACTTATTTCTTCTGAGGTAGGTGGGACGAAGGGCAAGAAGACTTAAATGGCTTGTCAGGATCTGCCCTTCTCAGACTAGCTGAAACCAGGATAAAGAAAACAGAGGTGGTAGAATAACCTCAGTTTAATGTATATTGCCCAAGAGGCTGAAAAAGATGGAAGAGTTCAAAGATAGTTGAGTTCAAAGCACAGAAGAGTTTATTATTGCCGCCTCTACTACAGGATTCTCATCAACTAATGGTAAACTCTAAATTGGCATTAGATAAGGGTCAACAGAATTCACAAGGGGATGGACTTAAGTATTTGGGACAATGCAATGACTACAAATGGATGGTATATTTAACCCCACCTTCCAGCTCAGCCTTCTCCTCTACAAACATTGGGTAAAATGCATTTAACATAATGTTACTCTGTATATATATATTTAAAATATCTCCCTGCTATTTACAAAATAAATAAATAAAATTCAGCCACATGCGTATGGAATTTGGGGATCCACAACCTTGTTTCAAATCATGTCTTACTGGAGGCATTTACAGAAAAGGTGAGAAAAGGCCAATAATAAGCATTGGTTCTACCCCATGCTTTAAGGGGAAACATTTACTTATACACAAACACAGGCTCAACATACATTCACACAAACATGCAAAATAATAATAGAGTTGGAAGGGACCTTGGAGGTCTTCTAGTCCAACCCCCTGCTCAAGTAGGAGACCCTATACCATTTCAGACAAATTGCTGACCAATCTCTTCTTTAAAACCTCCAGTGATGGAGCACCCACAGCTTCTGGAGGCAAGCTGTTTCATTGTTTAATTGTTCTCACTGTTAGGAAGTTTCTCTTTAATCCCAGGTTGCTTCTCTCCTTGATTAGTTTCCATCTGTTGCTTCTTGCCTTGCCTTCTGGTACTTTGAAAAATAGGTTGACCCCATCTTCTTTGTGGCAGCCCCTCAAATATTGCAACACTGCTATCATGTCACCCCTAGTCCTTCTTTTCTCCAGGCTAGCCATACCCAATTCCTGCAACTGTTCTTCATATGTTTTAGTCTCCAGACCCTTAATCATCTTAATTGTTCTTCTATGCACTCTTTCCAAAGTCTCAACATTTTTTTTTACTAATGTGACAACCAAAGCTGGATGCAATATTCCTCACACACACAGCATCCATCCATACATACTCACCCATATAGCACAGTGTATGCTGTATGCTTTTGATGTACTTAACTGGCTGTTCCAGCATTCCCTGAATGCTTAATTGCTTCTCACCAATGGGTTCCATTTCCCTGCAACTGGCACTTGCAACAAGGAAGAATTGTTTCTTCAAGTAATTCTATCTTAACTTTTTATATAGTCAAGTTTCAGCAGTGCTTTTTTTGTTAAAAAAAATGGTGCCGGAAGTCACACATGTCATACAACCTGCCTTGCCTACCCTACAAGGTTCCATCCAAAAACGGTGCTGGGACTCCATTCTGGGCGTTGTATGACAAAAAAAGCCCTGGGTTTCAGAGAATATGTCTACTTTCCCAAGCCAGATCAGCCCTGAATTCCCACTTATTTAATTTTTCTCATTTATTCTTTAAGATCCATCCTACCATATCTGCTTCAGCTGGTTTTTTTTTACTGAAGTGCCAGGGCATAATTTGAATACAAGTAGTCACTGGTGTTTTTTTATTATTATTATTAAAAGGGTAAAACGCTTAGCCAAGATTGAATAATTGGCTCTTGCAATGTTCTTAACAGCTGCCCTGTTAATGTGAGCAGTTCGCAAACACTTGATTTCTCAGCATCATTACACCCTCCTCCATTTTAAAATAAATCCTCATGATGGATGAGTTCACTCAATGGTTTCAGAGGCAGAGGGGCTTACAATCGGATTTTTGTGCAAAGCTCAGTCCTTCCATAAATCAAACTTTGAATATGCATCGCTCTCCATTCCTTACCCAAAGGTTTCGTGCACCTTGCATTTGAGAAAATCAGCCAGATTACCACCCCCCTCTTTCTTTTTCTCTTGGAAGCAACCTTAAGTAATACCTGCCTGTATGCCCATTTATAAGCCAAGGAATGGTTTCATCACAAAGGCCTGCCAGTCTAAGCCAATTTATTATATGCTGTACAAGTGTTAAACTGCTTTAAATCAATAGTTAAAAAGACAGGGGAATACTCGGGGTGCAGTAAGTCATCTTTTTAATGAAATATAGATTATTCCAAGACTATTAAAGAAGTGGTTGGGTGTCAGGGAAATGGTGCACATTTTTTTTCCTTTTTTTTTCTTCCCCTTTTTCCCAGCGTTAAACAAAAACCATCTATTTTAGTGGAGCAAAATCGATACGTAGCTGTGACCTGCCATGTAACCTGAATGTGTAAGTAAATTTATAGGCAGAATTAGCCACTGCTAAAAAGACAGGTTGTGTTACAGACCTGGCCTATTTCATTTGATCCAGTTAAAGGAGAGGTTGCAGGGGGGCGACAGAGGCCTGCGACCAATCAAGCCCCGTGCTTTGCTTGCACCGTGCTTCGCTGTGCAGCTGATAGCACCATGTGATGACTTACCATGGTTTGCAGGAAGCCATGCTAAACCTGAATTGACTGGCTCCTTTTGCTGAAACCCACTGAAATGTACTGCAAAGTTTCCTATATTTTAGATGGTTGTGATATGTTTACTGGGATCATCTGCAAATATCTGAGACATGACTCAGCTATGTACACAGAATACAGAACAATAGAGTTGGAAGGGACCTTGGAGGTCTTCTAGTCCAACCTCAAGCAGGAGACCTTACACCATTTCAGACAAGTGGCTGTCCAGTCTCTTCTTAAAAGCCTCCAGTGATGGAGCACCCACAACGTCTGAAGGGAAGTTGTTCCACTGATTGATTGTTCTCACTGTTAAGAAATTTCTGCTTCATTCCTGGTGTCTTCTCTCCTTGATTAGTTTCTATCCATTGTTTCCTTTTTTGCCTTCTGGTGCTTTGGAAAATAAGTTGTCCCATCTTCTTTGTGGCAGCCCCTCAATTATTGGAACACTGCTTTCTTGTCACCCCTAGTCTTTCTTTTCTCTAGACTAGCCATATCCAATTCCTGCAACTGTTCTTCATACGTTTTAATCTCCAGGCCCTTAATCACCTTAGTTGCTCTTCTCTGCACTTTTTCCAAAGTCTCAACATCTTTTTTATAATGTGATAATAATAATAATAATAATAATAATAATAATAATAATAATAATAATAATAATAATAATAGTAGTAGTAGTAGTAGTAGTAGTAGTAGTAGTAGTAGTAGTAGTAGTAAAGTTGGAAGGGACCTTGGAGGTCATCTAGTCCAACCCCCTGCTTGGGCAGGAAACCCTACACCATTTCGGACAAATGGCTGTCCAGTCTCTTCTTAAAAACTTCCAGTGTTGGAGCATTTACTGCTTCTGGAGGCAAGCTGTTCCACTGATTAATTGTTCTCACTGTCAGGAAGTTTCTCCTTAGTTCTAGGTTGCTTCTCTCCTTGATTAGTTTCCACCCGTTGCTTCTTGTCCTGCCTTCAGGTGCTTTGGAAAATAGCTTAATTCCCTCTTCTTTATGGCAGCCCCTGAGGTATTAGAATACTGCTATCATGTCCCCCCTTGTCCTTCTCTTCGTTAAACTAGACATACCCAATTCTAGCAAACGTTCCTTATATGTTTTAGCCTCCAGTCCTCTAATCATCTTTGTTGCCAGCTATGTCAGATGCCCATGTACAAATATCAGACAGTACTATTCCTAGCATTAGACAATGGGAGAGAGCTGCCTTGAGCAACAGATTTTGGTGGATGGCAGATAAATGTTTTCTGGTGAGAGATATGGTCCATGTAACCAGCTGTGCTATCTTTAGGGGCAGAGATATTCCCCACAAAATCCCTATTAAGGAAAGATTTTGGCCATTAATCAAATGCTCATGGAATGGAACGGGTTTCATATCATTCAGACAGCAAAATGAGATGGGTCAGTCTTCAAGCTAAATGTTTGGGAGACAATTTGTAGCTCAGAGTTAAAATGATGGGTCCTTGGTGCTCTCTGGACTTGGTTGTTTTCTTGCAGTGCACTGATGATATTACCTAGTTGGGTAATGAAACATCTGCAAGAAAACAACCAAGCTTAAAGAGCACCAAGGACACCTCACGTGGGAGTAACCAATTGCTTGAGACCTCACCCCCAATAACAAGGTCATGGATGAGATTGTGAGCTTAAATGTATTTCATGGAAGTACACAATTATTGTGGATCAGTTCATTCACCGTGATATGGTGCTTCCTCCATCCTTCTTACCTTCTGCTGATAATGGCTAAAGTATTGGGTAGAAAGGGAAGAACTGGACTGTCCTCAACAGAAATCCCAGGAGATTGACGATCTTGTAGAAGTTTATTTATTTATTTATTTATGAGACTTATATACCGCTTTAAGTGCAAGCACTCTCTGAGCGGTGTACACCAGTAAGCAATGTATTTATATATATTTACATTGCCCCCAACAATCTGGGTCCTTATTTTACCTACCCCGGAAGGATGGAAGGCTGAGTCAACCTTGAGCCGGTGAGATTTGAACCGCTGACCTGCTGAACACAGTCAGCTAAAGTGGCCTGCAGTACTGCACTCTAACTGCTGCGCCACCTCGGCTCTACTTCAGTTAGAAGTTCCTGTTGTATTGAGCAAATAGGAAAAGAAATATCTTGGTCCCTAATGGAAGCAGAAAATTTGGAAATTAAGCTCAGCAGGTACGATCAGCCTGTGCAGTTTTCCAATGAGATCGTTTGTCCTTGTATTGAAGTGTATTGATTATATTATTGCTTTCTGCTTCTCTCTCCCTTGCCCACCCACTCCCTCTTTCACATCTCTCCCCAATTTCCCCCTGCTGCTTTTAATAAAATGAATCAAAAGTGCTTTAGAATAAATTGCAATAAAGCAAATGTTTTCCCACACAGATGTTCTTGTTGTTTCATCCTACGAGCCTTGAATTCGAAGAAGCCAAATTTAATAAACTAGGTGATGTTTCTGCTCATCCACAGAGCTTGTTTCATCTCTGGAACTCCCATAGACTTTATGAATTAATATCAATTATTCTGGAAATCCTTAACAGTGCTTTTCAGGAGCCCAGATTGTTAGCTTGGCCTGGACCTTTGCTAATAACATGTCAGTCCCAATGGAGACCATTTACTCACCTGATCAAACTGTAGCTGCAGATGTTTGATCTTGAAGGAGAGCTATTGCAAAGTTGTTTTCTTCTCTTTGGAGCACAGGTGTCCAACTTGGCAACTTGAAGACTTGTGGACTTGATGACTTCTGAACTTTAACTCCCAGAATTCCCCAACCAGCATGACTTGTTGGGGAAATCTGGGAGATGAAGCCCACAAGTCTTCAAGTTGCCAAAATCGGACACCCTGCTTTAGATCAAGCATGAGTGGTAATTTACAAAGAAGCATTATTCTTATATTTGGAGTTTGGGAATTTTCAACCAGTTTGATACTTTGGGCCAGTCACTCTCCACCTTCCTCACAAATAGCTTCAGCGGAAATATAATATAAGACTTGTGATTGTCAAGCACAGGAAATCAGGAGTCTTGGTAGTTCAAATGAATATAGATATATTGTATGCTAATATTCTCTACAAGAATCTGAACTACTAATGGTCAATGCTGATTGGTAGTGAATAAGAGTCAATGGAATTCAAGTGGGCTGGACTTAGATCTCTTGTGGGTGCAAAAGGATTTGGGACTTATGACATGTTTGACCCCTCCCTTGGTCTCAGCCTGGTCATCTCCTACAGCAGTGGTGGCGAACCTATGGCACACGTGCCAGAGGAGGTACTCAGTGCCCTCTCTGTGGGCATGTGCACTGTCGCCCCAGCCACGCCTCCCCCCACAGCCCCATTCTCACCAGCAGCCCCCCTGGAGGAGAGTTGCCCCTGACTGTGGTCACACGGAGCAGTTCAACCAAGGACATGGCAGCTGGGCAGCGGGGACAAGACTCCGGCCTTGCATCCCATCATGTGCAGATGATACTGTGGGGCACGGGCAGAGGGCGTGGCTGCCACGCTACTGCTGGGCTGCCTGGGTGATCTACTGTGGTGGGCCATAGAGGCGGTGGTGGCCTTGTGGGGGAGTGGGGGTGGAGAGGGTGGGGCACAGAGCAGAGCATAGAGTGGGGTGGGGCAGGCAGGGAGGCAGGGGCAGTTTTGGGGCACTCAGTCTCTAAAAGGTTCACCATCACTGTCCCACAGTGATCTTCCTGTTATTGTAAGGACCTGCCCCAGCTGATCCCTCAGGAAAGCAAAACTCTTGACTCCATTATGGTTAATCAAAAGAATGTTTACTGAGAGATAATGGAAGCAGAAAAGTCAGACAGAATCTGAAAGAAGTGCAAAGCAATTCTTTCATTTTTCCCCCAAACCCAATCCCTGACCAGTCTACCAGCAGCTAATATGATGCTATAGAGATGTTATGAGAACACCGAAGTTCTGAATAGAAAACACGTCACTCTCAGGGCACCATAGCCTTGGAACCAGGCTGGAACTGGCTGGAAGGAGTCTGTTTCTTCTCCAAAGACAGTCTCCCTCCTTAATTCCCTAGCAGTTACAGCAAAAGCGAAAGCATGAAGGAATGTCAGACACTTTTCTCCCCCTCACTCCAATGAAAGGGCAGAACACCTGCATGGTGGACCTGACAGTTAGTTTAAGACTTCTGGCTGGTGGGGTCCAGGAGGAGGACCTTCTCTGCTGTTGCTCCTGCCCTTTGAAACAACTTGCGCCCCCAATATGAGATTGGCCCCAATCTTCCTATCCTTTCATCAGAGCCAAAAGACCTGGCTCTGCCAGTTGTCTTGGGGTCCCAGTATGGGGTCAGTGCAATGGAGGTGGTTGATTGAGTAATTGTTGTGATTCCTCCCCAGCCAGTGGACCCCGCAGCTGAGTCTGAGGAATCAGATGAGGAGGGGGGGGACTGGAGTGACATCAGAGTCAGAGGAAGGCTCTGAGAAACTCCAAGACTTACTGTCAGATGAGGAGCTTGGCCCCTCTACTCGCGCTCAGGCAGAGATTACAGCTGTGCTGGGAATCTGAGTTGGACAGTGATGAATCACAGCTGGGAGATATCCAGGATGCATGAAAACGCTGGCAAGACAGGAGAGTAGGACAGAGGAATGCAATGGGATGACTCCAAAGGCAAAGGAGAAGGCACCTTGGCTGCATAATAAAAGAGAAGGTGTGGGAGGTGCTGATTGCTGAAGGCAAGCATTCATATTGAGGATTGAGTTTCTGTGGACTGTGTTGTTTGCTTTGGACATTGACTCAGGTCTGTGAATAATAAAAGGGGATTGGTTTTTTCCTGCGGTTCCAGCCTGATTGTTGGAAGAGGGGTTTCTCCTTGTGAGATAAACAAGGACTCACGTAGGCTGAGACAGAACAGTAATGATAGATCCTACCTCTCCCCCCCCACTCTGCCCCCACCCTCCCCAAGAGTCTTTGTTTTTAAGATTTGATTATAACATTTTTGTTTTAACTAAGATGTAATTGCAAGCTGCTCAGAGTTACCCTATGGTAAGATGGACGGCCAGTAATGTTTATAAATAAATAAATATCATATCTGGGCTGAAAAAAATCTGGGCAACCACTAGAGTTACTTTTTTGCAGCTCACACGTGTTAGCTAATGTAAGGCTTCTTAAACTCTCAGAGGAACTCACGTATAACGAAATGCAAATCTTCTTTCCTTCTTGAGCCTCACATGGACAATCATCCTGAGTGGCCACTTTTCTTCCCATCTAGTTCAAAGGTCAATCCACTGATCGAACTGACGGTGTTAATGGTCAACATCCATTGCATTATTGCTTCTTGATCTATGCTTCTATATTATATTGACTATCCTAGATTTTACTCCAGGCACCTTTTCCCCTCCTCTGCTTTTATTTGGATTAAGGGAATTAATTCATGATTGCTCATGCAATTAATTCATTTCTCATCTCTGCATCCAACCCACCCATCCCAGTACAAACATTTCCCCCTCCTCCACTGTGTACATTTTTTTTGCTTTTGTTTTTTTGTTTTTTTTTGCTTTACTTAGGTCAAATCATTAAAAATGAACTCTTTGAAATTCTGCATGTGCTTACATGCAGCTATAATGAGATTCATAATTACATTCCCTTTTTCTTCCATTACAGAACTGGCCACGAGGCTTTCGAGTTAAATATGTTGATTTTCTCTGCCCCCACATAAAAGACATTGTTGGTGTTTGCAGTGGATATGAAGTGTTGTAAATATATTAAATTTAGGGAACAAACAAGTAAGAATATATATTTTTTGGCTTTGACTACTTAAATGCAGAGAGCTGCGAGCTTTATCCCTAGCTTAAACAGACATTTAGGCCTATTATCTGGAGTCCTTGGTGATTCTGAGTTTCTTTTCTTGCAGACATTTCATTACCAAACTACGTAACTATAGTACTATTACTACTACTACTCAATAGTAGTAACTATGAGACGGACCTCGGAGTCCTAGTGGGACAATCACTTAAATATGAGCCAGTAGTGTGCTGCAGCTGCTAAAAAGGCCAACACAGTGCTGGGCTGCATTAACAGAGGGATAGAATCAAGATCACATGAAGGGTTAATACCAGTTTACAATGCCTTGGTAAGGCCACACTTGGAATCCTGCATCCAGTTTTGATCACCATGATGTAAAAAAGATGTTGAGACTCTGGAAAGAGTACAGAGAAGAGCAACAAAGATGATTAGGGGACTGGAGGCTAAAGCATATAAGGAAAGGCTGCTGGAATTGAGTATGTCTAGTTTAATGAAGAGAAGGATGAGGGGGGACAGGATAGCAGTGTTCCAGTATCTCAGGGGCTGCCACAAAGAAGAGGGAGTCAAACTATTTTCCAAGGTGCCTGAAGGCAGGACAAGAAGCAATGGATGGAAACTGATCAAGGAGAGAAGCAACCTAGAACTAAGGAGAAGCTTCCTGACAGTTAGAACAATTAACCGAGGTAGCGCAGCAGTTAGAGTGCAGTACTGCAGTACTTTAGCTGACTGTGTTCAGCAGGTCAGCAGTTCAAATCTCACCGGCTCAAGGTTGACTCAGCCTTCCATCCTTCCGAGGTAGATAAAATGAGGACCCAGATTGTTGGGGGCAATGTAAATATATATATATATATATATATATATATATATATATATATATATATATATATATATATATACACGCGCTTAGAGAGTGCTTGCACTTAAAGCGGTATATAAGTCTCATAAATAAATAAATAAATAAATAAATAAATAAATAAATAAATAACCAGTGGAACAACCTGCCTCCAAAAGCAGTGAATGCTCCAACACTGGAAGTTTTTAAGAAGAGACTGGACAGCCATTTGTCTGAAATGGTATAGTGTTTCCTGCCTGAGCAGGGGGTTGGACTAGATGACCTCCAAGGTCCCTTCCAACTCTTTTATTATTGTTGTTGTTATTGTTATCAGTCTTAGTAAGGGAGTAGGATATGCAAACCCGACTTTCTAACTAGGATGGATGAAGTTACCTAGTTTAGTAATAAAATATCTATTAAAAAAAACAACTACCATAGACAGAGAGCATCAACAACCTCACATTTAAACTCTGAGCTACAAAAATTGTTTGAAAAAAAGGTTTATTTTTCTACAAAAAAGAATGATCTCCTCTGGCTTTTGACTTTGTGAACTTCCCTGGAATCTTTTGATGATTTCCCATCCAAATATTAAGCAAATCTGAACCTAATTAACTTTTAGAATCAGCCATGATCAGCACAGAGCAGTGACACAATTTGTTAGCTCTTGAATCAACAAGTAAGGTTGATTCTTGTACAAGCTGGGTCAATGAAATATTATACAGGTACTCCTCAAAGTAGGACCTACACCAAAATGTATGCGTCAATATCCAGCTCCAGAATCCAAATAGAACTCCAGGTTCATTTCATCTCTGAAAATCTTACTGTTTATTGTATACACTGCATGGTAATTTCAAAGCAAAACTAACTCTGAGGTTCTAACACCAATTCATAGACTTAAACAATAATTTTCCCAGCCAAACCCCCAACATCTTATGTAATCCATATAAACAAGTTCACTTTGTTATGGGAACTGTCTGCTTCAAATCAACACCTGTTCTGGTGTCCTTGAAAGGGCTTCAGGTTTTCACGGTCTTCAGCTGAATCGTAAAAGTTTCACTTCTCCAATCTAATCTATGTTAAAGTAACACCTCCCCCCCTTAATTGAAACACAGAGGCATGTAGCTGCCAAAGTTTCATCCTTGACATTATGTTACTAAGCAAAACATTTGTGAAGTGAATTTTACTCCATTTTACAATGTTTCTTGCCACAGTTGTTAAGTGAATCACTGCAGTTGGTAAGTTAGTAACAGGATTGCTAAATGAATCTGGTTTTTCTTGTTGACTTTGCTTGTCAGGTCACAAAAGGTGATCACAGGATCCAGGGACACTGCAACCATCATAAATATCAGTCAGTTGCCAAGCGTCTGAATTTTGATCATGTGACCAAGGGGATACTGCAATGGTTTTAAGTGTGAAAAACTGTCATAACTCACTTTTTTCAGTGCCATTGTAACTTTGAACGGTCACTAAATGAACTATTGTAAGTCGAGGACTACCTGCATGTATACCTGGAAACAAGCCTTCCCATACAAAAAGGTGAAAAAGTCATCTTTCTCTTGAAATAACTTTTACCCTGGATGGCTGAATAAAAAATATTCCAGGGCACATTAGCAGCAATTATGAAGGTACAGCTCTATGGAGAAGTAACAGAAGAGCTGAGCAATATTTTTAATTAGTGCCAATCAAGTTAACAGAACAGTATGTTTAAGCTTTTGCATTCTCCAGAACACTTCATTAGGCAAATCAAACACACATTATAAAAATGGAGCAAGCAAGAAGACACATGAAATTTAGAATATAAAAATCCGCTCGATAAGGCCAGGTAAATACTGGTTGATGTTATCTGCTATTTTGAGACAACGATAATATATTCATAGCAATGCCGGTAAAAATGACACTGAGGTATAATAAAATATTCACCTCCAATGGTTCTTAAAATTCATAGCTTTTCTGCCCTTTTCTTTGTAATATACCTGACCAAGAGCAAAGGTCTGGGAGATTTGAAGTACGTTTGTCCCCCGTGAAAATTTTCCTGGCTCTCACATATACTAGGTCTGTGAGAAGTGACATAAATTCACTTTGACAATGCAGTTGAAGGCATGAAAGTGAGATTATTTGCTTCGTTGAAGTAAAAAGTCCAACTAATTCACCTTATCAAAAGCAGTTCAAGTAGTTTGAACCACTCTGGCCAAGTGCTATTTTTTGGAGAAGGCACTTCTCTTTCTCCTCTGCAACGTTGGCTGAAGGGGGTTCCAGTTCTCAACTCACATCACAGTCACATTGCAAGCAATGAGTTGAAAGAATTAGCCGGTGAATTGACTGTTGCCTGAGGGATGCCCAGTTGTGGACTCCTTTCATATCCCTGGCAGGAGCTGGAACAAAGGACGGGAGCTCATCCCCACCCCATAGCAATACTCAGGTCTCTAAAGAGGGCTTGCTAACCTTCAACTGAGCTTCCAAACCATGTGAGCTACCTTGCTCTTAATTAGTGTCTGATGTTTGCCTTCCTTTTTATAAATTTTTATCAATTCTAGACTTTATCACTGTTGTGATTCCTCACCAGCCAGTGGATCCAGCAGCTGAGTCTGAGGACTCAGATGAGGAGGAGGGGCCTGGAGTGACATTAGAATCAGAGGAAGGCTCTGAGGAGCTCCAAGACTTATGGTCAGATGAGGAGCCTGGCCCCTCTACTGGCGCTCGGGCTGAGACACAGCTGTGCTGGGAGCCTGAAATGGATAGTGATGGGGAACAGCTGGGACAAATCCTGGATGCACGAATGCATAGACAGGAGAAGCGAGTAGGGCAGAGGAATGCAATGGGGTCACTCCAAAGGCAAAGGAGAAGGCATTAGGATGCCACGCTTTGGCTGCATAATAAAAGGGAAGGTGTAGGAGGTGCTGGTTGCTGAAGGCAACCATTCATGTTGAGGATTGAGTTTGTTTGCCTTGGACATTGACTCAGGTCTGTGAGAATAAGAGGGATTTGTTTTTTTCTTGTGGTTCCTGTCTGTTTCTTGGAAGAGAGGTTTCTCCTTGTGAGCATAACAAGGATTCATGTAGGCTGGGACAGAACAGATGCCCCATTGTGGATATACAAACAGATATACAAACCTTACAGAATTATTGATGCAATTTAACATACTTATAAAGACCAAATGTAGAGGACAAGAGAGAGATCTTCTCCAGAAACGTGTCTTGGTACCAAGTAAAGCTTGTTGTTAATTTTCCAGGCACTCCAGGAAATCACTTGCAGTTATTAAACACTGTTTTGCAGCTGCTTTTATTGCTATTTTATTTGACAATATTTATTGTTGATAGTGACTTCACTTTGACTATTTGTATCTTCTGTACTGTGGCCATTTTAACTGTTGTACATTGGTTTTCTATTGCATATGTTTAACAGATGTTTACAACCTGCATAAGCTGTGGGGAAGATTAAAAATGTAGTTCCTGCATAGATAGAACTGTACATAATAAGACATTTGGAAACAGAGAAATCTGTCAAAAGGGACAGAAAGATGAACAGCTGTTCCTAAAATGTTAATTTCCATAGCTCTAGATCACCGATGTTCTGTTATATGTGCTCCTGTCGGGTGTAAAAGACCAGGTCCACACATGATGGTTCAATTAAATTGATTGCTTGGAGTTATACAAACATCCACAGAATTCAAGGGAGGGTGAACTTACTTCACTTGTGACTATGTAGAGATTCTAGGTTGGTCCCTCTTTTGACTTTACTCCTAGGTTCTGCCACTTCTTCTCCTACAGCACAGGTGTCAAACTCACCACGTCATGTGAAGTTTTGCGATATATCGTGACTTATTTTTGCACTGCCAGAGCTGGGGTGGGCGTGGCCATGGGCCGGTAGTTTGACATTCTTATCATACAGCTTCCAGGTTTGGCTTACAGTTACATACAGCCTGTTGAAGCCCTTGGATCTTGTAACCACTCCTTGCTTTCTACCTGGGATTTTCAGATAGGTGTGCCTGGAGCAGACAGTCCTATAGACCTGATCAACAGCCAGAAAATAATCAGGGACTCACAAATCACTTTTTTGTGTGTTCCTAATTATTTGTGTTCAACCAAACACTGTGGCACATCAGATTGTTTGGAATATATGGAGACCTAGTAAATTTAAAGGAACATCAAAACCTTACTGGTTACAAATAATATTTGTTGTTTTCAACACAAATATATGCACATACTCTTCTTCACTTATCAACATCCTTTTCAGCTAGCTGCCAGGGACTAGTTCAGGGATAGGCACCCTTGGCCAGCTGGCTCAGGAATTCTGGGAGTTGAAGTCCACGAGTCATAAAAGAGCCAAGGTTGCCTACCCCTATTCTAGGCCTAGGCCACTTTATGACTCGTGGACTTCAACTCCCAGAATTCCTGAGCCAGCATGGCTCAGCTTGGAAACCTCTCCCTTTCCCCTCAGCATGGCTGGCTCAGGAATTCTGGGAGTTGAAGTCCACGAGTCATAAAAGAGCCAAGGTGGCCTACCCCCTGGGCTAGTTAGAGGAATGGAAACTTTAATATCTGGATCCAAAAAAGGACTCGAGGATAGGCAGGCTTCCTTCTACAGGGAGTCCTCATGTTATGATGTCAGCTGGAACTAGAATTACCATCCCAAATTGATACGGTCATAAAACATGATGTCACTGGATTGCATTGCTTTCTAATCCAGCACTCCCCAGGGATTGCCATTAAGTGAGGATTGTGGCTCATTAAGTGATGATATGATTGACAATGGGCTGTTTGAGATATTTTGGATGCACCTGGAGTTGAAAGCAGTTTTATAAATTCAAAACCAAGTTCTCTTTGAAGTTTGACGCTCCCTCTTAGAAGGTCTCACACAAGCTACCTCAAATGTGTTCCACCAGAGACAATTCTTTTGAACTCAAAATGTGATGTTTTTAAAACAACAACAACAACAACAATAACAACAACAACAACAACAACAATAATAATAATAATAATAATAATAATAATAATGATCTGAAGCTGTATGGAAAAACATCATCTGAAATAGAATCGCTGCTCAACACTGTCCGTATATATAGCCAAGATATTGTAATGGAGTTTGGCTTGGACAAATGTGCCACACTTACTATCAAACAAGGAAAAATAGTGAAAACTGAAGGAATCAAGATGCCCCACGAAAATAACATTAAGAGTCTGGATGAGGAAGAGTACTACAAATACTTGGGTATCCTTCGAGCTGACAACATCAAGTGCACTGAAGTCAAGAAAAAGATTAGAGGTGAATACATCAAGAGAGTGAAGAAGATCTTAAAGTCCAAACTCAATGGAGGAAATACCATAAAGGCAATCAACACCTGGGCAATCCCAGTCATTAGGTACACAGCTTGAATAGTGGACTGGACTCAAGCAGAACTAAAAGCAATGGATAGGCAGACCAGAAAAATAATGACAATGAATCATGCCCTTCATCCA
Source organism: Crotalus tigris (assembly GCF_016545835.1). Classification (NCBI taxonomy): domain Eukaryota; kingdom Metazoa; phylum Chordata; class Lepidosauria; order Squamata; family Viperidae; genus Crotalus; species Crotalus tigris. Next base: position 248,011 of record NW_024098351.1, read on the forward strand.
CGCAGTGACATTGATCGACTTTATCTACCAAAGCAAATAGGTGGGCGTGGAATGCTACAAGTACATCAGATGGTTGAAGAAGAAAAAATGGCTTTGGAAGAATATCTGAAGAACAATGATGAAGATGCAAAGAAATTAGTATATCAGGAAGGCTTACTGACTACTGGAGAAACCAAACTGGCCTACAAGAAAGACCAAATGAAGAACAGAATAGAGGCATGGGAAGACAAAGCACTACATGGCCAATACATGAAAAAAATAGCTGGGAAAGCAGATAATAATAAAACCTGGCAATGGCTAAGAGCAGGAAAATTGAAGAAAGAGACCGAGGGACTAATTCTGGCTGCACAAGACCAAGCCTTAAGGACAAATGCATACAAAGTCAAAATTGAGAAGACAGCAACAGACAGTAAGTGCCGCCTATGCAAAGAAGCTGAAGAAACAGTGGACCACTTGGTAAGCTGTTGCAAGAAGATTGCACAGACTGATTACAAGCAGCGGCATGACAAAGTAGCAACAATGGTGCATTGGAAGATCTGCAAAAAATATCATTTGCCTGTAAGCAAAAACTGGTGGGATCATAAAATAGAGAAAGTCATAGAAAATGATAAAATTAAACTGCTCTGGGACTTCAGAATTCAAACAGACAAGCACCTGCAACATAACACCCCAGACTTAACAATTGTCGATAAGAAAGACAAAAAAGTCTGGATAGTGGACGTGGCAGTGCCTGGAGATAGCAGAATAGAAGAGAAAGAACTGGAGAAGATAACAAAATACAAAGACCTACAAATAGAAATAGAAAGACTGTGGCAAAAGCAAGCAAGGGTAGTACCAATAGTAATAGGCTCCTTGGGTGCAATCCCAAAACAACTGGAGCACCACTTGAACACCATTGGCATTGACAAATTCGCTATTAGTCAATTGCAAAAGGCGGCCTTATAGGAACTGCTTCCATCCTGCGACGATATCTGTAATACCATCAAACATCCACATCTGCCTATCCCAGGTCCTGGGTAAGGACTCGATAGGTAGACAAAATGCCCAATCCAGTCTGAACATCTGGCTGACTGTGCGATGATCGATAATAATAATAATAATAATAATAATAATAATAATAATAATAATAATAATAATATATAGCCAAGATATTGTAATGGAGTTTGGCTTGGACAAATGTGCCACACTTACTATCAAACAAGGAAAAATAGTGAAAACTGAAGGAATCAAGATGCCCCACGAAAATAACATTAAGAGTCTGGATGAGGAAGAGTACTACAAATACTTGGGTATCCTTCAAGCTGACAACATCAAGCACACTGAAGTCAAGAAAAAGATTAGAGGTGAATACATCAAGAGAGTGAAGAAGATCTTAAAGTCCAAACTCAATGGAGGAAATACCATAAAGGCAATCAACACCTGGGCAATCCCAGTCATTAGGTACACAGCTGGAATAGTGGACTGGACTCAAGCAGAACTAAAAGCAATGGATAGGCAGACCAGAAAAATAATGACAATGAATCATGCCCTTCATCCACGCAGTGACATTGATAGACTTTATCTACCAAGGCAAATAGGTGGGCGTGGAATGCTACAAGTACATCAGATGGTTGAAGAAGAAAAAATGGCTTTGGAAGAATATCTGAAGAACAATGATGAAGATGCACTGAAATTAGTATATCAGGAAGGCTTACTAACTACTGGAGAGACCAAACTGGCCTACAAGAAAGACCAAATGAAGAACAGAATAGAGGCATGGGAAGACAAAGCACTACATGGCCAATACATGAAAAAAATAGCTGGGAAAGCAGATAATAATAAAACCTGGCAATGGCTAAGAGCAGGAAAATTGAAGAAAGAGACCGAGGGACTAATTCTGGCTGCACAAGACCAAGCCTTAAGGACAAATGCATACAAAGTCAAAATTGAGAAGACAGCAACAGACAGTAAGTGCCGCCTATGCAAAGAAGCTGAAGAAACAGTGGACCACTTGGTAAGCTGTTGCAAGAAGATTGCACAAACTGATTACAAGCAGCGGCATGACAAAGTAGCAACAATGGTGCATTGGAAGATCTGCAAAAAATATCTTTTGCCTGTAAGCAAAAACTGGTGGGATCATAAAATAGAGAAAGTCATAGAAAATGATAAAATTAAACTGCTCTGGGACTTCAGAATTCAAACAGACAAGCACCTGCAACATAACACCCCAGACTTAACAATTGTCGATAAGAAAGACAAAAAAGTCTGGATAGTGGACGTGGCAGTGCCTGGAGACAGCAGAATAGAAGAGAAAGAACTGGAGAAGATAACAAAATACAAAGACCTACAAATAGAAATAGAAAGACTGTGGCAAAAGCAAGCAAGGGTAGTACCAATAGTCATAGGCTCCTTGGGTGCAATCCCAAAACAACTGGAGCACCACTTGAACACCATTGGCATTGACAAATTCGCTATTAGTCAATTGCAAAAGGCGGCCTTATTAGGAACTGCTTCCATCCTGCGACGATATCTGTAATACCATCAAACATCCACATCTGCCTATCCCAGGTCCTGGGTAAGGACTCGATAGGTAGACAAAATGCCAAATCCAGTCTGAACATCTGGCTGACTGTGCGATGATGATAATAATAATAATAATAGTAAAGTTGGAAGGGACCTCGGAGGTCATCTAGTCCAACCCCCTGCTCAGGCAGGAAACCCTACACCATTTCGGACAAATGGCTGTCCAGTCTCTTCTTAAAAACTTCCAGTGTTGGAGCATTCACAACTTCTGGAGGCAAGTCATTCCACTGATTAATTGTTCTCACTGTCAGGAAGTTTCTCCATAGTTCTAGGTTGCTTCTCTCCTTGATTAGTTTTCATCCATGGTTTCTTGTCCTGCCTTCAGGCGCTTTGGAGAATAGCTTGACTCCCTCTTCTTTGTGGCAGCCCCTGAGATAGTGGAAGACTGCTATCATGTCCCCCCTCATCCTTCTCTTCATTAAACTAGCCATACCCAATTCCAGCAACCGTTCCTTATATGCTTTAGCCTCCAGTCCCCTGATCAACTTTGTTGCTCATGATTGACAATGGGCTGTTTGAGATATTTTGGATGCATCTGGAGCTGAAAGCAGAGTTTTAGAAATTCAAAACCAAGCTATCTTTCAAGTTTGAGGCTCCCGCTTAGAAGATCTCAGACAAGCCACCTCATATGTGTTCCATCGGAGACAATTATTTTGAACTCAAAATGGGATGTTTTTAACTTAAGGCGATTCAGTTTCTGGACACTATGCATTCCCGCAGACTGATGTATAAGCAATGTTCTTTCTCTCCCATTGATTTGGAGAAAGAGGCAGGGAGGGGAAGAGAACCGAGATTCTTGGTGTGAATATATCGGTTAAATATGCTCACTGGTGCTTTATGGTGTGAATAGTTCATTCCTCTGGTAGTATTAGACTAAATTCTTCTTCTGCTCTCTTAAACAATAACTGTGCATTGCAAGCTTGCTCAGTAGGGAAGATTACCCTGGAGTTCTCACTGTCAGTTTCATTTAAAATGACATTAATTAAGCAAGCAAGGGCAAGCATTCCTTTGCTTATACACTGGTGATATTGAAGACATGGACCCAGATTCTATTATTTGGCTAGAGTTAATTTATTTAAAGCATTTCTATCTTAAGTAATAGCGATAGGAATAATAATAATTATAATAATCAAGGACTCCATAGGTAGACAAAAATGCCATATCCAGTCAAAATAGCTGGCTGTATGACAAACCATAATAAAAAATAATGATATGAACAATACTTTTAATATTATTAAACAATAACATCTGCCTATCTCAGATCCTTGGGAAGGACTCAATAGGTGGGTAAAAATGCCAGTTCCAGTCCAAACATCTGGTTGACTCTGCATCCAACCATAGTAGCTTAAATTCTGCAACAATACCTTTAACACCATCAAACAACGTCTGCCTATCTCAGAATCCTTGGGAAGGACTCAATGGGTGGATAAAAATGCCAAATACAATTTAAACATCTGTTTGATGGTGTAATGAATCATAATACTAGCAGTTTTACTCAAAACGGCTTATATCCTGTAATGATACCTTTAACATCATTGGACAACATCTGCCTATTTCAAATCCTTGGAAAGAACTTGATAGGTGAGAAAATAGTCTCAACATCTGCCTGACTTCAGAATCAGTCATAGTAATAGTAGTTCCAAGAACATCTTTGATTCAAAATCCAAATGCATTTTATAGTACTGAAATAGTCTAGTCTAGTCTAGTCTAGTCTAGTCTAGTCTAGTCTAGTACAGTACAGTACAGTACAGTACAGTACAGTATAGTATAGTATAGTATAGTATAGTATAGAAAAACCAGACAAAATTAGTGATGAAATTGTTGGAGCACAGATTTATTTCTAAGGTTGTGACAAGGTTGGACTCTGAAAAAGTCAGATGTTGTTCGTCCATCAATTTCGATGAAGACCTTGACATCTTGTGGGTTATGGGCCATCAATGATATGTCCCTAGGTGGCTAATAAGACCGATGTTAGCACGGAATGTTCTGCCACCTACTGAACAAAGAAATGTAGACACTGTTAATTCAGCATTTGCAGCTCTGGCTTTGCAAATGTGCTCGCTTTTCTTGTGCCAAGATTGTCCTTCTGTGTTCATATCTCTGGCAACCCTGGTACACCAAGTCAGATAGGAGAAGGGTAGATATCCTTGAACTCTGGGGCTGGAGATGACTACTACACATCCCATAGACTGTAAAAATAGCAAACAAAGAAGTCCAAACGGAACCTCAACAAAGACATAACTTGAAGCCAAGATCGCCAAACAAAGGCTATCATAGTTTGGCTACCTCGTGCGAGCTAAACTCACTTGAAAAGTCAATCGTGCTGAGAGTGATCAGCAGAAAAAGGAGAAGAGGCCACCTTAGTATGGTATCTGTTGACTGGACACTATAGAGCAGGAGTCTTCAAACTGTTTTTCAGAATTTTGCAAGCATCTTAGAAATCACAGTCAAGCTGTCAGCTAGAAGGGGAAAAAAAAGAATTTCTTCCTCTGAACTTTTGTGACTATTGATTATTAAAGTTGTTATTACATCCTTATGTCAGGTAACATAAATGTGACAGTGTAAAAGAACATGTGCAATTGATTCAACTTCCCTATTAGGGAGTGGTGGCAATCACAAAGAGGACAAAATGTTATATCTGGCTTAAGTAAGGACTCTTCTGTCAGTTGAACGTAGACTATTAGCAATGTGAGTAGCAGCTGAAAAAGCTCTTCCTCAGATGGGTAAGGAGTACAATAAAGCTCTTAAAATTTAGACTAAGGAGAACCAAGTTATCATAGTTACTGATCTTTGTACCGTGATTATAGATCATAGCACTGATGGTCTAAAACCAACTGAAATGGGTCTAAGTCAGCGGCTCTCAACCTATGGGTCGCGACCCCATTTGGGATCGATCGACCATTTCACGGGGGTCACTAAGCAAGGCTGTCCGCCATTTTTTTCCCTTTTCCAGCGGGTACCTTACCTCCCTTGGGCTGGGCCAGCTGGTGGCCCAGCCGGTGGTCGGCCTGCTCCATCTCTGCCGCTTGCCAGCTACACCTTGGCCGGTGCAGGGGGCGGCACCGCACATGTGCGGTGCTCCCGGGCAGGGAAAGTTATGACCGGTTTGGTCCTTGACTTATGACTGGTTTAGTCCTTGACTTACGACCGGTTGGGGGTCGTGGCATTAAAAAGGTTGAGAACCACTGGTCTAAGTAATCCACTTCCTCCAAGAACTTTTGGAATTGAAGCCCAACCATGGTCTATGCTACTTTCCTAAAAAGGGGAGATTGGAGACTAGACAGTTGTTGTCCAGGACTGTTGAGTCCAGTTATCACCTCTTGAGGAATGGACATACTACAGCCTCCTTCAAGATAATAATAATAATAATAATAATAATAATAATAATAATAATAATAATCCCAGGTCCTGGGTAAGGACTCGATAGGTAGACAAAATGCCAAATCCAGTCTGAACATCTGGCTGACTGTGCGATGATCAATAATAATAATAATAAAGTTGGAGGGGAACTTGGAGATCTAGCGCAACCCCTGCTCAGGCAGGAAACCCTAGACCATTTCAGACAAATGGCTGTCCAGTCTCAAAAACTTCCAGTGTTGGAGCATTCACAGTTCTGGAGGCAGGTTGTTCCACTGGTTAATTGTTCTAACTGCCAGGAAGTTTCTCCTTAGTTCTAGGTTGCTTCTCTCCTTGATTAGTTTCCGTCAGTTGCTTCTTGTGCTGCCCTCAGGGGCTTTGGAAAATAGCTTGACTCCCTCTTCTTTGGGGCAGCCCCTGAGATACTGGAACGCTGCTACCATGTCCCCCCTCATCCTTCTCTTCATTAAACTTGACATACCCAATTCCAGCAACCGTTCCTTATATGTTTTAGCCTCCTGTCCCCGGATCATCTTTGTTGCTCTTCTCTGTACTCTTTCTAGAGTCTCAACATCTTTTCTCTATCGTGGTGACCAAAACTGGATGCAGTATTCCAAGTGTGACCTTACCAAGGCATTGTAAAGTGGTATTAATACTTCACGTGATCTTGATTCTATCCTTCTGTTAATGCAGCTTAGCACTGTGTTGGCTTTTTTGGCTGCTGCAGCACACTGCTGGCTCATATTTAAGTGATTGTCCACTAGGACTCCAAGATCCTGTGTTGATTTAGCCATCCAGGAAGGACCTCAATGTAGCAGACAGATGAGTATACTAACAGAATGGGAAACTCTATCCATTTCCTTGGACATTACAGAATCAAACTCACTCCAGGTAACTCCACAAAACCTGCCTCAGGTATCTCAACTAGTCCTATCCAGGCAGAGTCCAACTCCAAATAATATTATAGACCAGTTAATGAGATTACTCTTCATAAATATTGAGTGATTACTAACTCAACAATTTAAAAGAGGCTTCCTTGTTATCAGGCAGACTTTGGTCTTGGACCCAACTTGGTGGTATCACAGAATTTGAAGGTCCAGAAAACTGTCTCCTCAGTATTCATGAAACAAACCATGGGAGACCACCCCATTTTGGAAAGCAAGTAGGAATATACAGGGACTCCTTGACTTATGACTAAAATTGAGCCCCAAATTTCTGTATATGCCTGTTGCTAAACACCCAGTTTGATCGATCATATAACTGTGGGGATACTGCAAGTCATAAGTGTAAAAACTGACCAGAAGTCATTTTTTTCAGCACCATTGTAACTTTGAAGAGTCACTAAATTTATGGTAGTAAGTTGAGGACTTCCTGTATTAGTTTACTTGACAATAAGCACCATCCATCCACTACGGTAATAAAACAGGCAAGATGACAGTTCCGGCAGTGTGAACAAAGTCTTCCCACTTTGTGCATGTGTGACTGTAGCAAACAAGTGACTAGTTCAGACTCACCAACGTAACACAATAACAGAGTAGAAGGAACCTTGGAGATCTTCTAGTTCAACCCCCTGCTCAAGCTATTTACCATTTCAGACAAATAACTGTCCAATCTGTTCTTAAAAACCTCCAGCGATGGAACACCCACAACTTCTGGAGGCAAGTTGTTCCGCTGATTAATTGTTCTGTCTGTCAGGAAATTTCTCCTTGGTTCTAGGTTAATTCTCCCCTTGATTAGTCTCCATCCGTTATTTCTTGTCCTGCCTTCAGGCGCTTTGGAGGACAGGTTGACCTTCTGTTCTCTATGACAGGCCTTCAAATATTGGAACACTGTGGTCATATCACTCCTAGTCCATCTTATCATGATTATCATCCTGCCTGTTTTGACACACACACACACACACACACACACACACACACACACACACACAATCCCATCCAGTGCTTCTGTGCTAATATCCACTGCTCTTCTGCTTCCTATATTGACTGTTGCAGAGTGTGATTTTGGTTAATTAGGGCAGTCTTTTCCAATCATCATAATCACGTGCACAGGTAACTCTTCTGGTGTTATTTTCACAGATTGATTCTATTCATTACCTCAGAGCTACTTAGGTTGGCTGTTTTTTTCTTAAATAAACGCCTAGGAAATATTGTGACGGAGGGAGAAATGAAGGGGAACTACTAATTGGGACAATACAAGAAAATATACCCATTTCACAGCAGGAAAATGGAGATCCTTTAAGCAAATTAGCTGACCCACTTTTCTAAACCCCCTTTCAGCTGGAAAGGAAAGGAACCCCATGCTGAGGTTTGACAATGCAGAAAATGACAGCCAGAGACCCTCAGGTGACAATGCTTTTCAGGAATGGCTCATTTGGTTTTGGGGGAACCTGTTGAAAACAAACCCCAACCAGGTTTGTTGATTGCGCAGGAGGAACACGTAAACTTGGCAAAGACAAAAGTGTTCAGAGCAGATTGCTCAGCCATTTGCTGGCAGAAGCTGTTGGTGCAGCTGTGTTTGGAGTCATAAGTCTGACACTTCTGAATCCATCGGCTGTCAGCATGAGTGTCACAACAGGGATCTTCGCTTCAGGATGTCAGGGAGAAATTTGAGCTGGGTTACACAAATAGAATAGAATACAATAGAGTTGGAAGGGACCTTGGAGGTCTTCTAGTCCAGCCCCTTGCTTAAGCAGGAGAATCTATACCATCTCAGACAGGTGAATGTCTAGTCTCTTCTTAAAAATCTCCAGTGATGGAGCACCCACGATTTCTGGGGCTAAGCTCTTCCACTGGTTGAGTGTCCTTACTGTCAGGAAGTTTCTTCTTAATTCCAGGTTGCTTCTCTCTTTGATCAGTTTCCGACCATTGTTTCTCGTCCTTCCCTCTGGTGCTCTGGTGAACAAGCTGACCCCCTCTGCCTTGTGGCAGCCCCTCAAATACTGGATTACTGCTGTCTCCCCTATTTCTTGTTTTCTTTAGATTAGTCAAACCCAAGTCCCACAGCCGTTCTTCATATGTTTTGGTCTCCAGGCCCTGGATCATCTTAGTTGCTCTTCTCTGAATTTTTTCCAAACTCTCAACATCTTTTTTTTTTTGATATGGTGACCAAAATTGGCTGCAGCATTCCAGGTGTGGTCTTACTAGGTTTTTATAAAGTGGTAATAATACTTTGCGTGGTCTTGATTCTATGCCTCTGTTTATACAACCCAGGATTGTATCAGCTTTTTTTTGGGCGGCTGCTGCACACTGCTGGCTCATAGTCAAGTGATCGTCCACTAGGACTCCAAGGTCCCTCTCACAGTTATTGTTTTTAAGCCAGGTCTTGCCCAATCTGTACTTGTGCCTTTGGTTTTACATGCCTAAATGCAGAGCTTTTTTTTGTCATCGAATGCCCAGAACAGAGTTCCAGCACCTTTTTTGGATGGAACCTTGTAGGGTAGACAAGGCGGGTTGTATGACGTGTGTGAGTTCCGGCACCTTTTTTTTTTTACAAAAAAAGCACTGCCTAAATGTAAGATGCAGTAGGTTTCCTTTCAAAGACAAGTTCCACCTCCTTCTCCACGTTTGTTTTACTACCTCACACTTTGGCCACTGGCAGTAAGATAAGACCACCTGGCTGGGCCCAGGTAGAATTTATGGCTCTCTGATTAGTGGAGTGTTTGGTCAAATTTTAGTCAAAATAGGTACATTAAGCATATTGGAAGCCTACTGGGTCAATTTTACTGTTTAAAAAGGAGGGAGAGAAGGAAGAAATGAAGGAGAATATTTTCAGTTCAGGATTGAAATGAGTGGTCCTTGGGGCTCTCTGGCCTTGCTTGGTTTTTTTTGCAGATGTTTCATTACCCAATTAGGTAACATCATCAGTGCTCTAAGGAGTGCTATTTGCTGTCAGTTTATATTCTGGTGTCTTGCCTGTCTGTGTGGGTGGGGGTGGTCTTAGTGATTATTTGGTTGGGCTGTTTAAACTAAATGCAATTGGACTACATCAGCTACCATATTGTTGTTGTTGTTGTTAGTTGCGAAGTCGTGTCTGGCCCATCGGCACCCCATGGACAATGTTCCTCCAGACCTTCCTGTCCTCTACCATCTTCTGGAGTCCATTTAAGCTCACACCTACTGCTTCAGTGACTCCATCCAGCCACATCATTCTCTGTCGTCCCATTCTTCTCTTGCCCTCCATCTTTCCCAGCATTAGGCTCTTCTCCAGTGAGTCCTTCCTTCTCATTAGGCGGCCAAAGTACTTGAGTTTCAACTTCAGGATCTGGCCTTCTAAAGAGCAGTCAGGGCTGATCTCTTCTAGACTGACTGGTTTGAATGCCTTGCAGTCCAGGGGACTCACAGGAGTCTTCTCCAGCACCATAGTTCTGCTACCATATTAGTTAGCAATTTGAAAGTTGTTGGTAAGCAGGTAAGTGGCCTGTAGTTGCCTGATGCTGCCCCTTTTGCTCGCTCTTTCATTATCAGGTAGGTTTTCCCAGTTGTTAGCCTCTCTTGGATTTCTCCTCCTTGTAGTATGTTGTTGAACTGCTTGGCAACGAGTGGGTATAAAACAGTTAGATGTTTCAACCAAAACCCATGCAGTTCATCTTCACCTGGTGCTGACCAATTCTTGATCTTCCTTGCTTTTTTCTCTACCATTTCTGCTGTTATTACTAGTTCTTTCATTTCAACTTCTTTTTTATTTGCATGCACCTCTTTTAACCAAGTGCATCCTTATTGATTTATTTGGTTTATCCCATATCTGCATCCAGAACTGCACTGTTTCTTCCTTGTCAGATACTGACTGATTCATTGCAGTTTCTCCATTGATGGATTGGTAGAAATGTTTCTGATTGTATTGAAATTGGGGGTTCTGTCTATAATTTGCGTTTCGAGCTTTGTATCTGCTGATCTTCTTGGCTATAGCTGTTATTTGCTGCTTTATTATTTCCAGTGCTTCCTTGATCTTCCTTGTTTCTAAGTGGTATTTTTTGATTAGGTATTCTTTGGTCTTCCTGTTCTTCAGCTTATTTTCTTTCATCTGTTCTAGCTTGCTTGCATGTGATCTCAACTTGCAGATCTTATTTTCCAGTCTAATCTTCCATTTTTGTGGTGCACTGTTTGTTTGTTTGTTTTCTTCTTTGTTGATTTTGCATCCCAAATATTCATTTATAACTGCAGCTGTGCTTTACATTATTAGTTGGTTTATTTCTTGCAATGAGTTGGTGCTTATACTTGATGTAGCAATATTTGCATCTTTTAAGGCTTGTGCTAGCTGTTTCTTTGGAACAAGCTTCAATGCAGGCAGCCTTATTCTGTTGTTTTTGTGCTGTTCTAGATGCTCAATTATTCTTTGTTTCAATTCTTTTATTTCTTTAGTTAGTGGGTTTTGTTCTTCCTGAGGAAGAGGTGCCTGGTTTCCAAATGAAAACAGTTGTATCTTTCTGCTGAATTTGTCTACTGCCAACTCCCCCTGGTTTGCCTCTATACTCTGAATTACTTCTGGCACGGCTTTGATTTTTTTGCCCTGGGTAAACCTTTGCAGTTCTTCCAATTCTGCTTCTGTGAATACTTTATTTTGTATTATAAATCAACATTGATCTGCTAGTCTCTGTTCTGGTTATTTCTGATTCTGGATGTTCTTTCCAGAACTTATTGGACTTGATCTGTAATCATGCACATGCTTGCGGCCCCATGTGTGTGGGCGCGCATGCACGCACACCTAAAATATTTCCCTCTTCCTTTTCTCCGATCCGCCAACCAAGAAAGATTGGTAACCTCTGATATATGGTCTCCTTCTGGGGTTGGACTAGAAGACCTCTAAAATCCCTTCCAACTCTATTGTTCTATGTTCCATATTTCATTCCCTGTATCAACTTTTTTTAAAAAAATAGTCAGTCCACAATGTTAATGGATTTTATATTGGACACTTTTTGTAAGTCAACCCACTCCCTTTGATACCATCTCCTCTTCACTTTAGTTTTACTTTATCCAGTCATAGCCAAGCTCTTGGCAGACAACTGTAACAAACATTGTTCAGATCCTTGAGGTTCTATAAAAAATATATGTAGGGAAAAGAGGGCTGCCGTCTCATTATTATTTGCAAAACAGATCATCAAATCCGAAGGAATGGAAAGAACAGAATCCAGCTGAAAGGCTGAAGCAGTAATGTCCTTTGACAATTTGACACTGTGTTGAGCTGAATGACAGCTACATCTTTGGCTATTTCTCTGTGTCTTTTCTTTCAGATTGCTTTGCTGAGGGTTCCCAGTGCAGTGACAATAAAAATGCAGAGTGTATGTGAAAGCTGGAAAAAAAATGTCCATGCAATTCAAAAGTGTTTTTTTCCCTTTTGTCTGAATATATATATATATATATATATATATATATATATATATATACAGCCCTATGCAGAATTCATCACCTCACATGTAAAAAACTCATTCCAGTTTATAGAGATCATAAAGAAACAAAACCTACAGCCCAGAGACCTACTCGTGAGCTTCGATGTCATATCCCTCTTCACCCAAGTGCCAATCAAAGAAGCCTTGACAGCTATCCAAAACAAATATAACCCCCCCAAACACATCCTAGATCTGACCAACCACTGCCTATCCAACACATACTACAATGGACAAAAATACAAACAAATAGAAGGAGCACCCATGGGATCACCCCTCTTACCTGTCATTGCAAACCTCTACTTGGAACACTTTGAAACCCAAGCTCTAGAAAAATCTGATCACAAATCCAAACTCTGGCTCAGATACGTAGACGACACCTTCATAATCTGGCCAAATGGTAAAGAAAAACTGGACAACTCCCTCACACACCTCAACAGCCTACACTGCAAAATACAGTTCACCATGGAAACAGAAGCTAATAACCAACTTCCCTTCCTGGATGTCTTAGTCTACAAGAAATCCAATGGCTCCCTAGGACACACCATCTACCAGAAGAAAACACACACAAACTGCTATCTGCATGCTCTTTCACACCACCACCCTGCACAGATCAACTCCATAGCCAAGACACTAGAATAAAATGCTTAGTTGATGAACAACACCTAAAAACCGAACTACACACTCTCACTAATGTACTAACATCCAATGGATTCCAAAGCAATAAGATTACCAAACTAATCCAAAAAGAAACCCCCACTAAAATCCAAGACAGAGAACAAGAAAATGGCAAAGCCCTCCTCCCATACTAAAAGGCACCACAGACAGAATCAGCAAGATCCTCCACAAACACAACATCAAGACAGCATTCTGCACAAATAGAAAAATATCCACCATCCTAAGAAACCCCAAAGACAAAATTGAGTTAGAAAATCAAGGAGTATATGAAAACCCATGCACCACTTGTCCCACCACATACATTGGACAAACTAACAGAAGAATAAGTGCATGCACTGAAGAACATAAGAACTCAGACAAAAAAGAGGAACCAACTTTTTCCCTGGTCCATTACCTTAAAGCCACAGGACATGAAATTGACTTTAAAAATACCAGAACTATCGCCAAAACTGAACACTTTAATAACAGAATAATCAGAGAAGCCATATATGTATACATGTACACACACATATGCAGGTCTTGGTGTATTCGGGTCTTTTCCCGTGTAAGATTGAGAGTGTCTTGGCAACGTTTCGATGAGGTCCCACTCGTTATCTTCAGGCTGGGCTTCGTGCTTGTGCAAGCAAAGTGTGATTGGAGCTGCCGTCTCTCTCTATATATTGGTGGGGGTGTGTGGAGTGCTGGCTTAGTTGCTGTAGATGGATTGGTTGGCTGTGTAGGAGCTATTGTTTGTGGATTGTTTGGCTGTTTCATAACATCCTGAGTTGTTGAGGTGCTGGCTGTGTGATCATTAGTCTTTTAAAAAAAAGAAAGAAAGAAAGAAAGAGAGAGAGAGAGAGAGAGAGAGAGAGAGAGAGAGAAAGAGAGAGAGAGAATTCTTAAATTAATGAATCTTAGTACAGCTTTTTTCACTTGGATTGAATTCTCATTTAACAGACAAATGTTTACTAAACCAAGGGTTTGTCTGTTAAATCAAGCTTTTAATGAAACAGATGCTATATGCATCAATTGCACAATTACACCGTTGATATAAACTGACCTTTAGATTTAATTTGACATTCAGATTTAATGGATATCCCCTAAATGGTTCATTAAATAAAGGTATGTATATACTGTATCTGTGTATTTAATGATTAGTTAAATATAAAACTGAAAGGAAATGTGTTGAAAATTATGAAAGTATTGTGGACTGTTGTGCTTAATGCTTTGCATTTTAAATAAAGTTTCAAACAAAAAAATAGGATTTTTTTCCCCAATAATCAGAATAGTAGGAAATAACCCCTATTGTATTCCACAGGTTTACATCAGATTAGGTATGCAGTAAATGTATAATTTAATCATTTTTTTTTTTTAAAAAAAAAGACTGATAGGTGTGTCTTATCTCTGTGTGACCATTTCCTCAGTAGGATCTTCTTATAAGGTCTTTTTAGAATTTAGAAGAAGACATCCATCATTGTGCCAAAGAATGGCAATAATGTTTCTCTAATGAGGGCTAAGTGATGTTATGAAGACACTTTAAGTCATGAGTGGGGAGAACCAAAATGGACACAGTGACTGCATTTTCATTGCAGAGATGTTATCAAAGTTATCTCCATTACATCTTCACATTTGAGAAAGCTTTTGACACAGGCCAATGTGTGAAAAGGGAACCTCAGCTAAGCATTTTCTCTCCAACACACCCAATGGCTAATTTATATAGTGTAAAATCCCCAACATGTTTCTACAATAACCAACAGAACACTTTCCCTGGGGTATCATATCCTTGTTTTGTTTAATCATTTTGTATTTATCTCGGAAATGTCTGTGTTGTATATATGCAATTGTTTTAGGTGACCTCAAGGAAGATATTGTTTGCATGAATGCCTTTCTTATCTTTTACATATTTTTTTCTTCTCTCTCCTCTCCTCCCCTCCCTTCTCCTCCCCTCCCATCCCCTCTCTTCCCGTCTCCTATCCTCTCCTCCCTTCTCCTCCCTTCTTCTTGCTTCTCCTCCCTCCTCTCCCCTTCCCTTCCCTTCCCTCTACTCCCCTCTTCTCTCCTCTCCTCCCTTCTCCTCCCTTCTCCTCCCCTCCCCTCCCCTCTCCTCTTCTCTCCTCTCCTCCTCCTCCTCCTCCTCCTCCTCGCTTCTCCTCCCTCCTCTCCCCTTCCCTTCCCTCTCCTCTCCTCCCTTCTCCTCCCTTCTCCTCCCCTCCCCTCCCCTCCCCTCCCTTCTCTTCTCTTCTCTTCTCTTCTCTTCTCTTCTTCCTAATACCTGTAAAACAATGCAAGAGAGAAATACTAAATCAACAAAAAAAGTCTTTAGTTCCTGCTACTTCTCAGAGCCTAGCAGAAAGCTCTTCAGAATTTGGGATGTGTATAATTCCAAATTATTGAACTTCTATATGGAATATTGATCCTTCTCTTCAAGTCCAAACACATTGGATGTTCATCTGGCTGTAGTTGTTTCACAAAACATATACATTTATCTTTCTAAGTCATCCGGAGTTACTGAAAGTGAGTTGGACAGCCATATAATTTTTCATAAATACAAATAAATACAGAAATTTCAGAATTTCTGTTAAAAATGGTGGAATGCTGACCTCTGGAAAAGCCACCCAAGTATGGTTTTATTCCATGAGTATTTAGGAACCAATATGGGTCGGTCACCGGGATCAGAGGTTTTGTCTTCTGAGCTTTTGGGCTCGCATTGGATCCTCAGGAAGTTTCTCTCTACCAGAATGTATATTTAGCCTTTTATCAAAGAACGGCTAATCACTTTCTCTTAAAAATAAATAACATTATTCATGTCACCATGACATGGATGTAAAGTCTGTCATTAAGGAATCATTAGAAGCCATTACTTTGTCTCGAGCCTCGAAGCTAAAAGGCCCAATAATGGTTATTGCTAATAAAAATAACTGCTATAGTTCCACAGTTTGAGACAGAAATTATATAGTGAGAAAGCTTCGATGCCATTTACTTACCCAACCATTCTAATAACCATATAACTGCATTAGAATCTGAGAAAGTATAGATTATATAGATTAAAATTCCAAAGCACGGCCTTGTATTCTGGTGGCAGAACAATTATATCCTCCCCCCCCTCTCTCTTTCCCTCTCTCCCTTTCTCCCTCTCTCTCTCCCTCTCTCTCGTGGGTGTGTGGGTATGTTCATTCAGATAAATCAGTTTTATGATTTAACATGATATCCTGCTTCACACAATATGCAAAGACAGTGGTTGTGTTGTTTCAATACAACCTGCCCCAAATCTTTTTTAGCCTAGGCCAGTATATTAGGTAAACACAATTAACATGTTGTATTCATTTCTTCAGAATTTGTTAAAAGGGTCACTTCCCAATCATTGAATACATGAGATAGATTTACACTCTTTAGATCACAGGTAAATAGTTATAATTCTTTAGTGGCCAAACTGCATTTGATGGATCAACCAAAAAGGGGGTCGAAAGCGGTAACTTCTGACAGTCTCCTATTCTTTAGACTGAGGCTCTATTCAGGACACTGCCAAAAAGAGGATCTCTCTTCCTTTATTTATTCTCTCTCTCTCTCTCTCTCTCTCTCTCTCTCTCTCTCTCTCTCTCTCTCTCTCTCTCTCTCTCTCTCTCTCTCTCTCTCTCTCTCTTATTCTTGTTAGTAAGAGGGTGAAAAACTATTATTTGGAAGTCTTTGTATCTTCCTTCCTTCCTTTATTTATTCTCTCTCTCTCTCTCTCTCTCTCTCTCTCTGTCTTTCAAAACAAAAGCAAAAAGTTCTCAGGGAGAAATTGAATTGACACAAAAAGTATTAATTAGGCTTGCTACCACTGTTCTCCAGATGGGCATTTGCTATCTGAAGGTAGTCAATTGAATGAAGAAGAATGATTAGGTTAGAAGCAACTCACTTGTCTTCCATGACATTCAAATATGCCGCGTCATGTAGAGCAGGATCTGGAAAAGACCAGATCCAATTAATATCTGGGATTCTTAGAAGGCTGTGTGAAAAAAAAAAAGTTAAGCTATGCAATCTAACACTTACTCATGTTTTTTTTTTTCCTTTTCTAGTAGTTGAGATTCTGGAAAGAGTGCAGAGAAGAGTAACCACGATGATTAGGGAACTGGAGACTAAAATCTATGAAGAATGTTTGCAAGAATTGGGTATGGTTAATTTTATGAAAAGAAGGGTTAAGGGTGACATGATAGCAGTGTTTCAATATTTGCCATGGAGAAGAGGGGGTGAACCAGTGGTGGGATTCAAATATGTTAACAACTGGTTCTCTGCGTGGATGCTGCCTGGCCAACAAAAAATTAGCTACCAGATCTGCCAAATTGATGTGAACCAGCTGAATCCCACCACTAGGGTGAACTATTCTCCAAAGCGCCTGAAGGCAGGACAAGAAGCCAGGGATGGAAACTAATCAAGGAGAGAAGCTACTGAGAACTAAGGAGAAACTTCCTGACAGTTAGAGCAATTAATCAGTGGAACCACCTGCCTCCAGAAGTGGTGAATGTTCCAACACTGGAAGTTTTTAAGAAGAGACTGGACAGCCATTTGTCTGAAAGGGTATAGGGACTCTTGCTTGAGCAGGAGGTTAGACCAGAAGACCTCCAAGGTTCCTTCCAACTCTGTTATTCTATATATATATTCTATATATTCTAGCTTAGATCAATTCTCGGATTTCCACCTTTGGCAACTTTTACCTTATCTTCCTTCTTTTCCATCCCATGAGAGTTGAAACTAATCTCCAGTCTTCCCTTCTCTGCAAGCTTTGGCAATCCCAGAGACAAAGAAGAGAAGGACTCACCTTCGGCAAGATGACCTTGTTCTTGATAGCTTTCTCAATTTCTTCCCTTCTGAGCTAATTAGCCATTCCATAAATGGACCTCAGGATGGGTTAGAAACATTTCAGGTAAATAAAGTCAATCATTTTCTCGGTTTTCCTTCCCAAGAGTGGATGGATTTTTTTTGCAGAGGGCAAGAGAAAGCCAATTCTGATAATGTCAACATTATGAATTACTTTGGATGGCTGTTACAGAGGAGACACACGGGACGAGGTCCCTGCTGTGACATCCAGTTCGGTCTCCAAGAAGCAATGAGGAGTGTGCTGGCTCAAGCTAAAATGATATGCAATTAAATTAATACCTGTGTGGTCTGTTGCTATAGCAACAGCCCATGGTTTCATTCCTTAATAGCTGTTCAGTGTTTGAATTTTATTCTCTCCATTGTTCTTTAGGTTTAGAACCAGTGATAGTCCTGCCCAAACAACTCATAAACTATCTGCAAATATTTATGGGAAGGGAAATTCGGAGATGGGCAAAAAGTCCTACTCAGACATACATCCCCAAAGTCTGAAAGCCCGGGGTCATTTTTGTCTGCAATGTTCCCCACACTATTCATTTATTTTATGATTTTATTTTATTGCTACCGGGCTATGCCCTCTGGGCTGTTAATCGCTATTGCTGTGTTTTTTAATTGTATTTTTGGATGTTAAGAGCCAGCCAGAAGCTTTTGGAATGGGGCATTTAAAATAAATGGTTAGTTGTAGAGTCAGCCAGATGTTTTAACTGAATTTGGCACTTTTTTATCCACCTATTGAATCCTTCGCAAGGACCTGAGATAGGCAGATATTGTGGTTTCGTGGTGTTACAGGTGTCATCCACAGGATGTAAGCTATTCCATGTAAAGCTGCCTTTTGCTATTGACTGATGGTGATTTTATCAATGGTGATGTTCAAGTGATGCTCCAGATATTTTAGAGATTGCACCCAAGGTTCCTATTACTATTGGTACTATCTTTGCTTTCTTTTGCCACAGTCATTCTATTTCTTTTTGCAGGTCTTTGCATTTTATGATTTTCTCCAGTATTTCTTTCTACATAATTTCTCTTCTCTTCTCTTCTTTTCTCTTCTCTTCTCTTCTCTTCTCTTCTCTTCTCTTCTCTTCTCTTCTCTTCTCTTCTCTTCCCTTCTCTTCCCTTCCCTTATCCTCTCCTCTCCTCTCCTCTGATGGTCAAATTGTCTATAACCAGTCATTCTATTATCTTTACTGCTGAGCTCATATCAAAGTATTCAAGTCATATACTGTAACTGCAGTCATATAATATTGGTAACCAGGGCAGTTAAAGATCTAAGAGATGCACTGACACCATTCAATAGTACTGTATAATACTATTGAATGGTGTCAGCCATGCTGACTCAGGAATTCTGGGAGTTGAAGTCCACAAGTCATAAAAGAGCCAAGGTTGCTTACCCCTGGTATAGGTTAAAAGAAACCTTGGTTCATTTTTTGTGGAAAGCCCAAACCATTTGCTAAGTTTATGGTTCAATGTCTTATGCAAAGCCAGGAGATGGATGGATGGATGGATGGAAGGAAGGAAGGAAGGAAAGAAGGGAGGGAGGAGGAAGAAAAGTAAGGGAGGAAGGAAGGTAGGCCTACTAACATAAAAACCTCTTTTTCTTTCTGCTTCTTGTACAAAGTTTTCAAAGTATATTCAGACAAAATATTCAAATGTTTTTTGAAGGTTTGAGGAAATGAAGAAATTGTTTCTGTCTACATCTTCAGCTCATACCATTTGTTTACATGCCAAAAATCAGCTTGGTCCACCTTGATGGGAATCCATAATACACAGGTCTCAATTCAATAACCCTCCACAGAGGCCTACCATGGTTTTGTAGACCAAAACGGCAGCCTATAGCTTCATAGAGTAGATGCAGCTTCACAGTGTTCCTCGGATCTGTTTTTAATAGGACAGCTGTGTCTCTGTGTGCAATCTTTCAGTGATTTGTTTAGTCCTCTACAAAGACTCCAATACAATTTTCCTTATAAGGTCAGAGTCCCCATGCTAGTTCATGTCTACATCTAAGTTGCCACCACCTGTTTTCAAATTTTATTTGCCCCTTATGTTAATCATACTTCTCTATATTAACCTTTAATGGAGATGAACATCAAAGCTGGAATATAAAACCGAAGGGAATAGCTTCTTTCTGAACCTGTGGCTCCATCAGATGGAAGAGAGATTCTTTTGAAATGATCTTAGTTTAATTGCACAAAGGAAGATACTGTGTTTGCAGTAGCTCCATAAACTATTGGTATGGGAAAAGGGATTTAAAAAGCCAGGTGACTATTTGGTCCATAGTTACCTAGGAGGGAGGGAGGACAGGAAAGAGATAGACAGGTAGAGAGGGAGGAAGACAGAGAGGAAGGAAGGGAGAGAGAGACGGAGGGAAGGAGAGAGAGAGGACAAGAGGGAGATAGACAGGTAAATAGGGAGGGAGAGAGAGGAAGGAAGGGAGGGAGGGAAGGAGGGAAGGAGGGAGGGAGGACAGGAAAGAAATAGACAGGTAAATAGGGAGGGAGAGAGGGAGGGAGAGAGAGAGGAAGGAAGGGAGGGAGAGAGGGAGGGAAGGAGAGAGAGAGGACAGAAGGGAGATAGACAGGTAAATAGGGAGGGAGAGAGGGAGGGAGACAGAGAGGAAGGAAGGAAGGAAGGGAGGGAGGGAAGGAGGGAAGGAGGGAGATAGACAGGTAAATAGGGAGGGAGAGAGGGAGGGGAGAGAGAGGGAGGGAGGGAGGGAGGGAGGGAGGGAGGGAAGGAGGGAAGGAGAGAGAGGACAGGAGGGAGATAGACAGGTAAATAGGGAGGGAGAGAGGGAGGGGAGAGAGAGGGAGGAAGAAAGGGAGGAAGGAAGGGAGGGAGGGAGGAAGGGAGGAAGGAAGAGAGGGAGGGAGGGAGGGAAGGAGAGATAGAGAAGACAGAAGGGAGATAGAAAGGTAAATAGGGAGAGAGTGAAGCAGGGAGGGAGGGAGGGAGGAAGGAAGGAAGGAAGGAAGGAAGGAAGGAAGGAAGGAAGGAAGGAAGGAATCTTTTTTTTACAAACAACGCACAATCACATATATGTCATGGTTGACTTGCTATGCAAACCCTGCTTACAGCCAAACATCAGCAATGGAAGGGAAGAGAAAAGACCTTGGACTGCAAGGGAGGTTTTGGGGAGGGTAAAGGAAAGCAAGTGTGTCTACCTGAAGCCTGAGACACCCCACAATGTCATCGGGTGGGAAAGTCCAAATCAGAGAGAACATTCCCAAAACAACCCCAGTGTAACCAGTTGGCTAGACAATGAACTGTGGGAGGACCAGGGGAAAGGGGAAAGTTTTCCTAGGCCAGTGATGGTGAACCTTTTAGAGACCAAGTGCCCAAAACCTGGCCCTGCCCCACCCCCCACTCCACCCCACTCACCCCGCTCTGTCCCCACACCCCGCCCACCCACAGGGCCACCCACCGCCTCCATGGCCCACCACAGATCACCCGGGCAGCCCAGCAGTGCCATGGCAGCCCCCCTCCACCCGTGCCCTGCAGCATCAACTACACATGACAGGGCGTGACCGCGGAGTCTTGTCCCCACTCCCCAGCTGCCATGTCCTTGGCTGTGCTGCTCCGCGTGGGCCACGCTTGAGGGCGACTCTCTTCTGTGGGGGCTGCTGGTGAGGAGAGGGCCATGGGGGGAGGCGGGGCTGGAGCAATGGTGTGGGTGCCCACAGAGAGGGCTCTGAGTGCCACCTCTGGCACGCGTGTCATAGGTTCGCCACCACTGTCCTAGGCTGTTTGCATGCAAAAATATTAGAATTAGCTTTTCCCCTTCCACCCTTTCAGTAAAGTTATTCTCCTAGTAAAAGACGTCGCAGGAGTCTCCTTTGCTGTCTCAACCAGTGGGATGGTCGACAATACATTTATTTGGTTTTGCTTTTTGAATCTCAGCTTAACATCTTCGTGTCAGCCCGCTCAAAGTCATTCAGGTTGAAGAAAAGGAGGTAACAATCACACTTTCTCTGCCAGACCTAGGATAGCAAGCTTCTTCGGGTGCTATTTTTGCTCCCTTGTTCATGCAATGACATTGCTACGTTGCCAATTGTTGGGAGAAATTTGCTCATTAGTTATCCCCAGTTCAATTCCTGTCTTCAGGAACTTCATGTGAATGCACTTAATATTCAGTTGTTCAATTTTCTTTTTTCAGTTCATTAATTTAAACAGTAATCTCATCCTTTTCAGCACAGAGCCAGTATTGTGCACCGTCTGGGTGAAATAGTCTACCGATAAATCCAATAAAGTCATTTCCCTTCTTCCAGCTATTTCGCTTATGAAATACACATTACTTTAATCTCCAATGGACTAGGATGGACTCGCTGAGAATATGCTTGAAATGTCCTGCAAATAATAAGATCGTGCTGGTAAGTGTTCTGAAAGATATTTACATTTGCCTAAAAGAAGATTTTGAACAAGTTGCACAAAAATCTGCAAATGGTACACAAATGGAGGATATATTTGCATGGTCCTGTCTCCACGCATTTGTATTCACTTTGTGCTAGACTGGGCTTTTATAATCTCAGTTTTCAAAGTTTGCCAGATTTTTGGGGTTGTTTTCCTCCTGAGGATTCTCATCTAGGAACACTTCCTAAGCTCTCTCTGTTCCTTGAAATCAGCTCTCTTAAAGTCCAAGACTGAAGGCAGGACAAGAAGCAACGGGTGGAAACTAATCAAGGACAGAAGCAACCTAGAACTAAGGAGAAACTTCCTGACAGTTAGAACAATTAATCAGTGGAACAACCTGCCTCCAGAAGCAGTAAATGCTCCAACACTGGAAGTTTTTAAGAAGAGACTGGACAGCCATTTGTCCGAAATGGTGTAGGGTTTCCTGCCTGAGCAGGGGGTTGGACTAGATGACCTCCAAGGTCCCTTCTAACTTTACTACTACTACTATTACTATTACTTTCGTTTGACTTTTTTGTATCCTTTGTTGAATTCTAATATTGCCCCCGGAAAGTTCCTATAAACTCAACATCTTCTATCCTTTTGTCTCTGTTAGTGAGAATTAAGTCCAGTGTGGCTGATCCTCTGCTCCTTTTCTCTACTTCCTTTCTTTCTTCTCTACTTTCTCCTGAGGTTATGGTGAAATGTGGTCCTGAGATGCAGGAGGGGAGGGGTCTTTTCCAAGGAGCAAAGAGATTACATACAGTTGCTTGAAATCTCTGATAGGCAGGAAGAGAGCTAAGGTGCCTCCATTCTAGCACTTCACAGGCTATATCTAACAGTTATTGTCCTGAATATTTCTTCTTTTTCCTGAAGGCGGAAACCAGGAGCAATGGATGAAAACCAATCAAAGAGAGAAGCTAAAACTAAGGAGAATTTTCCTGACAGTGAGAACAATAAACCAGTGGAACATCTTGCCTTCAGAAGTTGTGGGTGCTCCAACACTGGAGGCTTTTAAGAAGAGACTGGACAGCCACTTGTCTGGAATATTATAGGGTCTCCTGCTTGAGCAGGGGATTGAATTAGAAGACCTCCAAGATCCCTTCCATTATTCTGTTAATTATGTAGATAAATGCTTTTGTCTGGCAAGATTTCTATCTGTAGGCAAGCAATAATAAAGAAACTGCTCTGAAGTAACTTCCTGTATCATTCTTGGTTCCTTGGATCTGAGAGGTATGCACATCCTCTGCAAACAGTTTTCTCCATATTGCAGTATGGCTTGCTCCGCAAGATACGTACTGTTTCATGTTTTTCATGAAACACCGTCATTTTAGTACTGCTTTTCTCTCCTGAGCTGATCGATGCACTTCAGGTTTCTGAGAAGACTAGATTTTGGTAGGCAGATACAGTATGCTGCAGTTCATTTGCAAGCTCAGTGTAAGTACATTGAGACAGTTGTTATACCAATTTGAAGGGAGTATAATCGTCTTTCAACTCTAGCTTGGGGTGGACTAATACATTTTCTATAATGTATTATATTATAAATATATTATAAAATGTAATAATTGATAAATCTGTTGAACCAATCCATGGTGTTGCTCTGTATGGATTTCAACTAAAAGCCCAGAATGAAGACATTCTTGATTCAGCCCAGACTCACACTCAACGTCTCTTATCTATATTCAGCTATTTCTAACACTCCTATATTTGTAATCTGTTGTCCTCCAAAGGCTTCCGCAGTAGAGACAATAATTCTGTGTATTGTGAATGAATTCAGTTTCATTGCCCAAGACTATTAAAGAAAATGGATTTCTATCACCAAAGTTCATACCCTTACTTTAATAATGCTCAGACAGCAAATATTGACAGGCATTCCTCAGATGTT
This sequence comes from Crotalus tigris, assembly GCF_016545835.1. NCBI lineage: Eukaryota > Metazoa > Chordata > Lepidosauria > Squamata > Viperidae > Crotalus > Crotalus tigris. Next base: position 272,091 of record NW_024098351.1, read on the forward strand.
TGGAAAATAAAATATGCATGGGAAAGAAGTATTTTACAAGCCATCTGCTCAAGATGACATCATAAGGATGTGGTTTAAAGCATTAAAGAGAAGTAAATGTATTTTCTATTGTAAACACAGATGGCGAAAATAAAGCCTTTAAACATTCTATGACTTATTGAATGGGTTATTGTTATTATTTTTTTAAAAAAGCTCTTTAGATACGGTGCTTCTAAGTCTGCATTTTAATATGTATCTGATTTTGAATTTAACCGCTAAAGAGGCTATAAAGGTTTAACTCTGCAAATCTTTGAAGGAAAACCTCACTCCGATGAAGGTTCAATCTAGGCAACCTTGCTTGATCTCAGAAAAAAAGTTAAACAGAGTCAGATTTATTTACGGTAGTAGTAGGATGGGAGGCACTGAGACTATGCTCAAACCACCATTCCTAAAGATGAAAAAGGCACATAAGAATATAAAGAGCCAGGAATTTGTCTCAAAGATCCCAAAGGAAAAATATCACCTGAACCAGACAAAATAAGTTGGGTCTGAGAACATGGGAAAACCTCTCCCCAAATCCCATCAACAATTCAGACTTGAAAGTCAACAAGGCAAGTGTAGCTGCCAGTTTTGTGAATCAGCAAAGCAAGAATTTGGGGAATGAAAGGGATCCTGAAGCCTACCCACTCTTTGAGTCATCTTTGGATCCAGACTTGGCAGCTTCCATCTCTCTGTTGAGGACGTGGATAACTGTGGATGAGCGTGTGTGTGTGTGTGTGTGTGTGTGCACATACGTGAAAGACAAAATAGATATATATTGTAACCAGTAAAGTTTTGCTGTAATTTTAAATTCACTGGGTCTCATGGGATTCAAATATGTGAACAACCGATTCTCTGTGTGGATGCCACTTCTGGAAGTCCCTTCTGGGCCTGGGCAACAAAAAAAATAGCTACTGGTTCTGCTGAAGTGGTACGAACTGGCTGAATCCCACCACTGGTCTCATGTACGCTGAAGAATCATTTGCACCTCACTGTTAAATTGAAAGTGATTTGAATGTGGCTGTTTTCCAAAGATGTGAGTATTGAGTGAATGACCATAAGTTTTGGTCACCACGATGTAAAAAAGATGTTGAGACTCTAGAACAGTGTTTCTCAACCTTGACAATTTTAAGGCATGTGGACTTCAACTCCCAGAATTCCATAGTCAGCAACGCTGGCTGTGGAATTTTGGGAGTTGAAGTCCACATGCCTTAAAATTGTCAAGGTTGAGAAACACTGCTCTAGAAAGAGTACAGAAAAGAGCAACAAAGATGATTAGAGGACTGGAGACTAAAACATATAAGGAATGGTTGCTGGAATTGGGTATGTCTAGTTTAATGAAGAGAAGGACAAGGGAGGACATGATGGCCATGTTCCAGTATCTCAGGGGCTGCCACAAAGAAGAGGGAGTCAAACTATTCTCCAAAGCACCTGAAGGCAGGACAAGAAGCAATAGATGGAAATTCATCAAGAAGAGAAGCAACTTGGAACTAAGGAGAAATTCCTGACAGTGAGAACAATTAACCAGTGGAACAACCTGCCTTCAGAAGCGGTGAATGCTCCAACACTGGAGATTTTTAAGAAGAGACTGGACAGCCATTTGTCTGAAATGGTATAGGGTTTCCTGCCTGAGCAGGGGATTGGACTAGATGACCTCCAAGGTCCCTTCCAACTTTATTGTTGTTGTTGTTGTTGTTGTTGTTGTTGTTATTATTATTATTATCTGAACCTGGGAGCATAAGTGTAATAAGGCCATGAAGCAGATTAGGCTGGGTAGCTGGAAAAAAAATATCTTGGAAAGTAATGAAAACTATCTCTGTAATGCTACTGTCAACCTACAAAGCCGACTGTCATTAGGACCGCTGCATGCCTCTAGCTTGCCAACAGTGCTGGAGGGAAAGAGGGGAGAGTTTGAGTCCACAGGTGTTCCTTATCGATGTGAGAACCCCATTGAAGAGTTGTTTTGGCAACTAAAGTTTCTTCTCAAAACAATTACTGGAAGATATATTGGAAGATATGACCTGAACTGTCAGAGAGGGAAAGTTTTTTAATTAAGCGATTCCCGCCATTTTCTCAGAGCTAGCTTTAACTTTATTGTACCGGTTTGCTAATGCCTAATGAAGTTAACATTAGAGAATGCAATGCCTCTGGTGTTTTGCTTCATTGGGCTTCTCAGCTGGAACTTGACAGTTATCAGGGGGAAAATGCAGAACATCAGCTCTCAAGAATTGTTTGGACTGGTCAATTTCCAAGTTGGACATTGACAGAAAATAGAGAAATAAATAATAGATGACAGATAGAGCTATAGATGTTGATGTTTGAGATCAAACCACCCAAACTCATATTGAAAATAGTTGGCTAAATGAACAGGGCAATTGAGTGATTTGAATTTCTTAGTTGAAGTATGTTTAATTGAAGGGCACGGGGATTTTATCTAAATACTAAGTACCTTCTCTTTTTTTTGCTGTGTACTGAGTTCACATGTCAAAAATTGATCAGAAGGGCTTTTACATCTAAATTATGCTAATGAGGGGAAAGTGGAAAAGCTAATTGCAGAAAGAGTTTGAGCAGGCATCTGTATGCAAAACATAAATAGAAGGGGAGGAGGAATAAGTAAAAGGGAGATTTAATCAGTTGCAACAATAAACGTTTTGATTCAGAGCTCACAATAATAATTTCTTCCATGAAACAGAGAGAACAGAGGGTGTAGGAGAGACAAATTGAGCAGAAATGAACAGCATCTGCCATGTCAACACCTCAAACTTAACAACTGTCAACAGTAAAGACAAAAAATGTCTGAATAGTGGACAATGCAATATCTGGAAATAGCAGAACAGAAGAGATAAAAAAATGGAGACGATCACAAAATACAAAGAACTGCAAAAAGGAGTAAAACAGCTGTGCAAAATGCAAGGAAAATAGTACAAATGGTAATAAGCATCTTGGATGCAGTCCCAAAACAACTGGAGCACTACTTGTACTCTATCGGCATTGAAAAAATCACCATCAACTGAATATACAGGTTTATTGCAGGCTTAAGGTCTCTACAAGAATCTGAACTAGGTTACAGCTATGTTGTAAAGAGTCTGAATATGGTAGAGAATAGATAATTGCTAGAAATAGAAGTATTATCATAACTAGAAAGATAAGATTTGTAATTAGAATATTAGATTTTGGTATGAGAAAATGCTAAGAAGTTTGAGTAAGGGAAGCTTTTGGTTACCCAAATATAACTTATTTTGAAATTACAAACAGTAGAGACATTTTGAACACTGATAGGAAATTATTATTTTTTTAAAAAAAGCAAAAACAGGATACTGATTGAACATACGGATATTAGGTGCAAATGCAATTAAGATATGTTTTGGTTAGAAAAGTTACCGAAAACTTGACATTGTTGGTATTATGGCAAAAATGTAATAAAGATGTTAACATTCAATGGTATATTTATTAATAACAATAAGAATTGTATTTGCCCTGTGTGGGAAAACAGGTACTACCACAGTGGTTCTCAACCTTTTTAATGCCGTGACCCCCAACCGGTTGTAAGTTGAGGACTACTCAACCGGTCGTAAGTCGAGGACTACTCAACTGGTGCAGCACCGTTTGCAGAATGGGACTTTTGGTGGGCTCAGCAGGGCAGAGACAGCCTGGACAATTCCTATTGGCTTTTGAAAGCCAATAGAATTAGACTCTATTCAAGAGAGTCTATTCTATTGGCTTTCAAAAGCCAATAGAATAAAAGGGAGTAGCCCAGCTAAGGAAAAAGGGGGAAAAATGGCGGACTGCGTTGTTTGGCGACCCCCGTGAAATGGTCGTTTGACCCCAAATGGGGTCCCAACCCACAGGTTGAGAACCACTGTACTACCGGAAGAAGAGAAGAAACATTTGATGATGCAATATTGGATCCAGATTGAAGAAGTTAATATATACCACTGAATTATTAATGGACCCAGGTAACACGTTGTCTATTAAGTACTTGATTGTGAAAATAGAAAATTAATAAAATATTTATTTAAAAAAAGAATCTGAATTATTAATGGTCAAAGCAAATTGGCGGTAGATAAGAGTCAATGGAATTCAAGGTGGGCTGGACTTAGATCTCCTGTTTGGGCATGAAGGGCCTCGTGACTGATGATGCATTTGACTCCTCCCTCAGGCTGAACCTGGTCATCTCCTTCATTTACTTGGAACAGCTTACACCCTGTGACAATACCATTAATACCATGAAACAACATCTGCCTGTCCCAGTCCTTGGGAAGAAATCGATAGGTGGACAAAAATGCCAAATCCAGTTGAAACATCTGGCTGATTGTGGGACCAATCAAAATATATGATTGAAATTATACAGTAACAGAGTTAAATTTGATCACAAGAGGCAGTAATCAGCTTGCAAAGGTGCCTGGCTCCATTCATGCTTTATTGTCTACGTAAAGGTCAACCAAAAGGCTAAAGCACAAAGTGAAAAATCAATTTTTCATGCACTGCTCTACCTAAAACTTGTCACTGGCAAAGAATTTGGAAGGGAAATCACCTCAAAGAGAGAGTGGAAAGACAGCTTGACAATAGTTGATCCTTAACCGGACCCTGTCCAATTTGAACAATGAGTATCTTTGGGGTATTATATCATCACTGCTCCTTCACTCTGGGTAAACTATCATTGAGTATAATGGTTCAGCAGGAAAGAAACCATGAGGTTTATTTATCCATTCATTGAATTTATATGATTTGTCATTTATATAATTTTATACTTCTGAGAATACTATGGACAGCCAAGAAAACCAACCAATGAATTATCAAATGGATCAATCCAGAGTCTTTGCTTGAGACAAAAACGCTACTTTGGACATAGGCCAAGACCCAGTTCTCTACAAAACTCTCTAATGTAGCAAAAGATAGAAGAAAAGAGAACAACCAGCAGCAAAGTGGATGGTTTCAGTTACAGTGGTGATGGTGGCACCACTAGAAGACCTGACAGATCATGTTAGAGACAGATCATCTTGGAGATGTGGTCGCTAGGAGTCAACAATAACTTGATGGCCTGTAATCAACCAACCAACCAACCAACCAACCAACCAACCAACCAATCAATCAATATTCAACATAGATTGGCAAATCATTTTGATTTTGGGGACCACCAAGTCTGTTTTGGGGGACCCCCCAGTAATCCTAGAATCACAATTTAAGAAACACTGCAATAAACTATAAAGTAAGTAGGTAGGTAGGTAGGTATGTAGGTAGGTCAGTAAGTAAATAACTAAGTAGATAGATAGATAGATAGATAGATAGATAGATAGATAGATAGATAGATAGATAGATAGATAGATAGATAGATAGATAGATAGATAGATAGACAGACAGACAGGCAGGCAGGCAGGCAGGCAGGCAGGCAGGCAGGCAGGCAGGCAGGCAGGCAGGCAGGCAGGCAGGCAGGCAGGCAGGCAGGCAGGCAAAAAGCCCTATTAAAACATGACTGCAAACAATTCCAATGAATAAAGGAAACCTCCAGTACTGAAAATCTGAAAGAGGTATTGATTATCTATCTACTATCTATTAACTATTATCATCTATTATCTACAGAAGAACTGTAATCAGGAAGCAAAATCTGAGAATAAGCTATCATTGCTGAAGGATGCTAAGAACCACAAACAAGACTTAAGGTGTGCTCAGAATAACAGAAATAAAATAATAATAATTATACCAGTTGCACAGTAGAGAGGACCAAACACTCAGAGGTAACAAAGAAAAGACACAATTGTTAATCCGTGGTGGAGCAATGGTTAGAATGCAGTATTGCAGGCTGATTCTGCTCACTACCAGGAGTTTGATCCTGACTGGCTCAAGGTTGACTCAGCCTTCCATCCTTCTGAGTTCAGTAAAATGAGGATCCAGATTGTTGGGGGCAAATATGCTGACTCTGTAAATTACTCAGAGAGGTTGTAAATCACTATGAAGCAGTATATAAGTCTAAGCACTATTGCTATTTTGCTTCAGTGTGCTACAACAACACTAGAAAATTGTGAAGACTGAAACCTGAGATGGACAGAAACATGCTTAGGGAATATTTACTTTCTTTGAATAAATTTAAAACTTCAGAGCCCAAGGAACTGCATCTTAAGATAGAGAAGAATCTTTTTTTTTCCTCAAAATTTTATTTATAATACAATTAAAAAACATTGGCTGTAACGTGACATTCCAGTATATACATTCTTATTAAGTTGTTCCACATTTTACAATTGATTCTTCATCTATAATTATACATCTAAGTACTTATTCTAAAATAACATATATTTCTATCTTAACGCTAGCCTATAATCCCAACCGTCCTCCTTGAATCCCTCCAGCAGTAAAATTTATCCCAGGTTTCGAAATAAATTGATCCACATTTGTCTTTCAATACCGTTGTGAGCCTGTCCATTTCCTCACATGATAATATTTTATATAGTGCCTCTGTGGGAATTTCTTTGCTCTTCCATTTTTGAGCGAACGCTAGCCTAGCTGCAGTCAAGATGTGTAACAGCAAATAGATTGTTTCCTTATTGTAATTCTCTGTAGTTATTCCCAACAGGAAAAGTTCAGGTTTTAACTTTAAGTCCAACATTAATATATCTTTCAGCCAACTTTGTATCCTATTCCAATGCTCACGGGCCTTTGAGCATTCCCACCACATATGATAATATGATCCTATTGCTGTTTTACATTTCCAGCATAAAGGTGAGATATTTGGACCCATTTTAGCTAGCCTTGTGGGTGGGAAGTGCCATCTATAGAACATCTTATAGAGATTTTCCTTGTACGAGGTAGCTAGAGTGAGTTTCCTATTTCTTTCCCACAGTTCTTGCCAAATCTGCAGGTCAATTTTATTATTTCTTTTTCTTTTAAGTACTTTTTTTTTAATAATTATGCTTTTTTTTACATATATCTTATTGTTAATTACTTTATAAGTTGTTTATGTAAGGTATTTAGATATATTTATGATTTATACTTTTTTAATTTTTTTTAAGATTCTTAAAAATTTTAATTAAGCCTATATTCAGCTCTGGGAAGGTCGGGGGGGATGGAGAGGGAGGGTTAGGGTGGGTGGGTTAGGGTTGTTGTTTTTTTTTTTTTTGCTTTTTGTAAAAATATTTAAAAATTTTCAATAAAAAAAAAATACTGAAACCAAAATCTCTACTCCAAATTAGCATAGTCTCCTTGACCTGTTCTTCGTAAATTGCCTGGTCTAAGAGAAAGGGATATATATTTTTAATCATTTTATCCTCAGGGACCTAATAATATTTTATCTAGTTCTGTCAGTTCTATTTTTATTTTTTTTGTCTTTCCTATATCTTGCTTGTAGTTGGAGATACGCCCACCATTCTAATTCTATCCCTGCATCTTGGAGATTTTTCCTCCATTTTAATTCTCCTCTAAGATAGAGAAGAATCTTGATGGTAGTCCCGCTGGATTATTAGATAATTCCTTGGAGAAATGCTAGAGAAGTGCCAGATAATGGGAAGAGCGCAAAAATACTGTCCTGATTTTCAAGAAGAGGGGAAAGAAACCTCTAGGAAACCTCAGAGTTGTCAGTTTAACATCAGTCCCTAGCAAGATTCCAGCAAAGATCATAACAAAATTGATCTCTGAGCCCCATGAAAACAACGTGGTAATTACCAGAAGCCAGCACAGATCAAGAAGACTTTTTCTGTAAAGAAAAAAAAGTGTTTTTTTTTTTTTTTTATCTCATTCTCTTTAGGAAACTTCCACCACAGAATCAGTGAATGCTACGGAGATAGCTTGAATTCAACAAAAGCATTTGACAAAGTACTTCATGGTATTCTGATTAGCAACCTAATTAAATGTGGTTTAAATGCCATGGCCATTAAGGTAATGCAACGCTCAGAAAATAATTATGAAAAAAATATTCCTTAATGGTTCTGTATCAAACTGAAGTGAGGTATCAAGGTAATTGCCTCGTTTTCTGCACTGGGTTCTCCAATCTTTATATATGTTTGTGTGTCTGTGTGTGCATAGGTTTGTGTGTGTTTCCATGTTTGGGTCATTTTGTACAACTCCTCCATATATTAGCATAGTGTTGTAGTGTCCTTGTGGTAAAGACACTCTCCTCTCACTTGAAAAGTTGAGAATTCAATCCTAGGTAGTAATAATAATAATAATAATAATAATAATAATAATAGTAGTAGTAGTAGTAGTAGTAGTAGTAGTAGTAGTAGTAGTAGTAGTAGTGACATTGACAGACTTTATCTACCAAGGCAAATAGGTGGGCATGGAATGCGGCAAGTACATCAGATTGTTGAAGAAGAAAAATGGCTTTGGAAGAATATCTGAAGAACAGTGATGAAGATGCACTGAAATTAGTCCATCAGGAAGGCTTACTGACTACTGGAGAGACCAAACTGGCCTACAAGAAAGACCAAATGAAGAACAGAATAGAGGCATGGGAAGACAAAGCACTACATGGCCAATACATTAAAAAAATAGCTGGGAAAGCAGATAATAACAAGACCTGGCAATGGCTAAGAGCAGGAAAATTGAAGAAAGAAACCGAGGGACTAATTCTGGCTACACAAGACCAAGCCTTAAGGACAAAGGCATATAAAGTCAAAATTGAGAAGACAGCAACAGACAGTAAGTGCCGCCTATGCAAAGAAGCTGAAGAAAGAGTGGACCACCTGGTAAGCTGTTGCAAGAAGATTGCACAGACTGACTACAAACAGCGGCATGACAAAGTAGCAACAATGGTGCATTGGAAGATCTGCAAAAAATATCATTTGCCTGTAAGCAAAAACTGGTGGGATCATAAAATAGAGAAAGTCATAGAAAATGATAAAATTAAACTGCTCTGGGAATTCAGAATTCAAACAGACAAGCACCTGCAACATAACACCCCAGACTTAACAATTGTCGATAAGAAAGACAAAAAAAGTCTGGATAGTGGACGTGGCAGTGCCTGGAGACAGCAGAATAGAAGAGAAAGAACTGGAGAAGATAACAAAATACAAAGACCTATAAATAGAAATAGAAAGACTGTGGCAAAAGCAAGCAAGGGTAGTACCAATAGTCATAGGCTCCTTGGGTGCAGTCCCAAAACAACTGGAGCACCACTTGAACATCATTGGTATTGACAAATTCGCTATTAGTCAATTGCAAAATGCGGCCTTACTAGGAACTGCTTCCATCCTGCGACGATATCTGTAATACCATCAAACATCCACATCTGCCTATCCCAGGTCCTGGGTAAGGACTTGATCGGTAGACAAAATGCCAAATCCAGTCTGAACATCTGGCTGACTGTGCGATGATCCATAATAATAATAAAGTTGGAAGGGACCTTGGAGGTCATCCAGTCCAACCCCCTGCTCAGGCAGGAAACCCTATACCATTTCGGACAAATGGCTGTCCAGTCTCTTCTTAAAAACCTCCAATGTTGGAGCATTCACCACTTCTGGAGGCAGGTTGTTCCACTGGTTAATTGTTCTAACTGTCAGGAAGTTTCTCCTTAGTTCTAAGTTGCTTCTCTCCTTGATCGGTTTCCATCCGTTGCTTCTCGTCCTGCCTTCAGGCACCTTGGAAAATAGCTTGACTCCCTCTTCTTTGTGGCAGCCCCTGAGATACTGGAAGACTGCTATCATGTCCCCTCTCATCCTTCTTTTCATTAAACTAGACATACCCAATTCCAGCAACCATTCCTTATATGTTTTAGCCTCCAGTCCCCTGATTATCTTTGTTGTTCTTCTCTGCATTCTTTCTAGAGCCTCAACATCTTTTTTACATCGTGGCGATAAAAACTGGATGCAGTATTCCAGGCGTGGTCTTTACCAAGGCATTTTAAAGTGGTATTAACTCTTCACATGATCTTGATTCTATCCCTCTGTTAATGCAGCAGATGTTTCTCTCCTAGAGCACAAAGAAAAAAAAATGTCTGCTGTGACCTCCTTGTAGCCGTGAAGAAGGGCATCTGGCCAGTAAATGCTCAGCTCCATGCAGTCACTCTGACTCTACCCTGAATTAAGGGTTTACAGGGCCACAAAAAGGGAGTTTTTCCATATATTTGTGTCACTTTTTTTTCTTTTATATCTTCTCTCTTTATATCTTCTCTCTTCAACAGATCTTTGCTTTCTTTATATTCTATCATGGCTATTTATGTAGAAAGTTAATTTCTGGTTTCTGATATTTTCTTTTTTTTAAAAAAAAATCTATCCTACTTGCTTATTATCCTCATTTTCTTTACATTGCTTTTTTAAGATATTATTTCTCGTCTCTTCTTCCTCTTCTCTGGAATTCAGCATTTATAATTGGGCAGGTTTTTTCTCCATCTCTTTTGATTTTATGTTTCCTTGTCTCTTTTAAAGTTCTCTGCAGTCATTTTTCCTTCTTTCACCTTTTTTCCCCCCTTCTGGGGTATAATAAGGTCAAAAATCTCAGTCCCAAATTCTTCAGGCACTCTATCCAATCTAGTCTATTAAATCTACTCTTCACTTCAGGGTCATTAGAATATTGCTAAGGTTGTATCTTGTTAGCCTGATGAATGTATGTATACTTTGTAAATTGGTTTAAATTGTAAATGTTGAAAGGAGTTTGTGGTTTCAGATGTAATTAGCATCCAATATCTCTCTCTCTCTCTCTCTCTCACACACACACACACACACACTCTTTGCTGAATGAACAGAGCTTCTCTATTATTGCTTGAAGAGGACATAGTGAGTATGTTTCTGATATTGTGATATCTTGTGATGTCCATGTGTAGAGCTTTCATTTAACTATCATCAGTGAATTTCCTTGGTAGAACTCTCTTGGTTTCTCTCCTAAATAATGTTGTACACCAAGGCCATTCCACTAATAAAATCCAAAAAGAGGGTCTTTATCTTTACTCAAAATTACTGTAAGGAACGTCACAGAGTTCACACAATCTATATCTACATCTACATCTACATCTACATCTCTCTCTCTCTCTCTCTCTCTCTCTCTCTCTCTCTCTCTCTCTCTCTCTGTGTGTGTGTGTGTGTGTGTGTGTGTGTGTGTGTCTGTCTCTATCTCTATCTCTATCTATCTATCTCAGTGGTTCTCAACCTACGGGTCGCGACCCCTTTGGGGGTCAAACGACCCTTTCACAGGGGTCACCTAAGACCATCGGAAAACACATATTTCCGAACCTGTCTCGCTTTCAACTCTCCTAAAATTCTTCATTCAGGCAGGCTTCCAGAGTTTGGCCAGCAGGATGCAAGTAACCCCTCCCCCCTCTCCTGCTACCTCCTATGGCACCGTGCCTCTCTGCATCCTGCACCTCAAGCCTCCGTGGCACAGAACTGCTGGCGCGGTCCCCAATGACTGCTAACGCACTCTCCGGCAACCATGCAAGCCCTGGCAATTGCTCCAGCCGAAGAAGTGGGTGGCTGGGAGGCCACCGCGGCACCAATCTTCTGCGCCCGTCAGCTGGTGACCCCTGAATGTGCGCTTGTCAGCTGGGAAGTCTGGTGATGGAGCTGGCCAGCGTGAAGGGCGATTGGGAGGTGGCAGCTTGGCGGGCGGGTTCCTGTCTGCCCACAAATGTTAGGCCCATGGGGCTGGACACAGAGTTGACGGTCCAACATAATTTCCCTCCTCGAATGAGAAAGAAGGATTCTCTTCCGCCTGTGTCCCTTTCCCCCCCTCAAGCGACAACAGGAGGTTGCAGACAACTAAGTCAGCCAGTGCAGGAAGCCCTGGAATGGCCAGTCCAGGGTGCCTGGTTGCAGTGCTGGATGTCTTTTGTTCCTCCTAGAAGCCGGTGGCAAGAGAAAGAAGTCACTCGAACTTCAAGCTAGCTACTGGATGACTATTTGCACTTTTTTTCCTTTTTTTTTTTTTTGAGTACTTGTCTGCCAACCCACCCCATCTGTAAAAGAAAAAGTCTTCCACCCAAGCATAACTTTTAAGGATTTTAAGGATCTTTGAGAGGAAGAGAGGGAGAGAAAGAGGAAAAGAGAAATAGAGAGAGGGAGAGAGAGAAAGAAGAGTGACAGGGAGAGAGAGAAAGAGAAAGAGGGAGAGAGAAAGAGGAGAGGGAGAAAGGGAGAGAGAAAGAAAGGGAGACAATGAAAATACATCCTGCATATCAGATATTTACATTACGATTCACAACAGTAGCAAAATTACAGTTATGAAGTAGCAATAAAAATAATTTTATGGTTGGGAGTCACCACAACATGAGGAACTGTATTAAAGGGTCGCAGCATTAAGAAGGTTGAGAACCACTGATCGATCTATCTATCTATCTATCTATCTATCTATCTATCTATCTATCTATCTATCTATCTATCTATCTATCTATCTATCTATCTCTATCTCTATCTCTATCTCTATCTCTATCTCTATCTCTATCTCTATGTAGGTCTTTGGTTATTCGGGTTTTCTCCCGCGTCAAATTGGAAGTGTCTTGGCGAAGTTTCGACAAAGTCCCATTCATCATCTTCAGGCTGGTGTTTTCGGCTTCGTGCTTCCCACTAGCAGTTAAAAGGAAGAAACAGCTATGATCACACATTGCTCCTAGAAGCAAGAAGCCGAAAACACCAGCCTGAAGATGACGAATGGGACTTTGTCGAAACGTCGCCAAGATACTTCCAATTTGACGCGGGAGAAAACCCGAATAACCAAAGACCTACATAGAAACACCTGCGAAAATCTCAGAAAACATCTATATCTATATCTATATCTATATCTATATCTATATCTATATGCATTCTACAATAATTTCCTGAAAGGTTTTACAGCACCTACACAACACCTGTACATATATAAAAAGATACATATACACACAAATAGGTACAGTATAGTGCGTACCCGAAGTTAGGTCCTATAATTAATTTAGTATACAGTTCATTTAGTGATTGTTCGAAGTCACAATGGCACTGAAAAAAGGGACATATGATTATTTTTCACACTTACAATTGTTGCCGCATCCCCATGGTCACATGACCCAAATTCAGAGGCTTGGCAACTGACTCATCTTTATGACGGTTACAGTTTTCTGGGGTCACGTGATCCCCTTTTGCGACCTTCTGACAAGCCGAATCAAATCCAGGTTCACTTAACAACCGTGAACCTAACTTAATAGCTGCAGTGATTCACTTAACCACCTTGTGGCATTCAAGGCGGTAACATGGAGCAAAACTCACTTAATGGGTGTTCCACCTAGCAACAGAAATTTTGGGTTCAGTTGTGGTCATAAGTTGAGGACTGCCTGTGTAACTGTCAGGCAAAAGAACCAAGAAAAGCCTGTGTCATCTAAGCAATTTCTTTTATTGTTCCTCACCTATAGACAGAAATCTTGTCAAACTAAAGCAGCTATTGGCTTCACAATAGATACACTCTGGAAAGCACTAGAGAGGATCTCACTCAATCTCTCTCTTCTTCTTTCCTTCCTACCTTCCTTCCTTTCCTTTCTTCCTTCCTTCTTTTCCTTTCCTTTCCTTTTCTTTCCTTCCTTCCTTCCTTCCTTCCTTCCTTCCTTCCTTCCTTCCTTCCTTCCTTCCTTCCTTCCTTTCCTTCCTTTCCTTCCTTTCCTTCCTTCCTTCCTCCCTCCCTTCCTTCCTTTTTCTTTCTAGTCTAGGTCTAGTCTAGTTCTAGGTCTAGTTTAATGAAGAGAAGGACAAGGGGGGACATGATAGCAGTGTTGCAGTATCTCAGGGGCTGCCCCAAAGAAGAGGGAGTCAAGCTATTCTCCAAAGCACCTGAAGGCAGGACAAGAAGCAATGGATGGAAACTGATCAAGGAGAGAAGCAACCTAGAACTAAGGAGAACAACTTGCCTCCAGAAGCAGTGAATGCTCCAACACTGGAAGTTTTTAAGAAGAGACTGGACAGCCATTTGTCCAAAATGGTATACGGTTTCCTGCCTGAGCAGGGGGTTGGACTAGATCAGGGATCCCCAACCCCCGGTCCATGGACTAGTACCGGGCAGTGGCATGCCAGCAACCAGGCCACACAAACAAGCAAAGCCCCATCCGTGGGATGCAGGCAGCACACAAAACCAGTCCATAGAAAAACCTCTCTCCAGGAAATTGGTCCCTGGTGCTCAAAAGGTGGGGACCTCTGGATTAGATGACCTCCAAGGTCCCTCCCAACAACATCATCATCATCATCATCATCATCATCACCACCACCACCACCACCACCACCACCACCACCACCACCACCACCACCACCACCATTATTATTATTATTATTATTATTATTATTATTATTATTATTATTATTATTATTATTATTATGGATCATCGCACAGTCAGCCAGATGTTCAACCTGGGATAGGCAGATGTGGATGTTTGATGGTATTACAGGTATCATCGCAGGATGGAAGCAGTTCCTAGTAAGGCCGCCTTTTGCAATTGACTAATAGCAATTTGTCAATGCCAATGGTGTTCAAGTGGTGCTCCAGTTGTTTTGGGATTGCACCCAAGGAGCCTATGACTATTGGTACTACCCTTGCTTGCTTTTGCCACAGTCTTTCTATTTCTATTTGTAGGTCTTTGTATTTTGTTATCTTCTCCAGTTCTTTCTCTTCTATTCTGCTGTCTCCAGGCACTGCCACGTCCACTATCCAGACTTTTTTGTCTTTCTTATCGACAATTGTTAAGTCTGGGGTGTTATGTTGCAGGTGCTTGTCTGTTTGAATTCTGAAGTCCCATATTATTATTATTATTATTATTATTGTTGTTATTATTATTATTATTATTATTATTATTATTATTATTATTATTATTATTGCATCTTCTTTTATGGGTATTTATTTGGCTTTTCTTTCTGGCTAATAAAATAAAGCAGTCTGCTGATCTCAAAATCTACTTTTTCTTCCCCCTCTGTGTGCTGTGTGCTGTGTTGTGAAAATGAATAAAGAATAAACCACAGGAGGGAAATGGCACAAGAGACCTATCCGTTGAGGAGAAGGTCACTGAGCAGCAATTATCACAATTTTGTGTGGTATTCTGTAGCAGACTGTGTGACTCGACGGCTCATTTCTTAACAAGGCTGTTCTTGGTTTACAGCAGTAGGATGCTTTTGATGGCCTATAATAAGATGGGTTTCAGAAATAGTTTGCGGCTATGAAAGCAAAGCAGGTCGGGAGAATTTATGAGGGATCAAGTTAATGAGATAAAAGAATCCCTGGATGGAACCGGTAAACAATGAAACAGCTTTTTAAGAACCAGGTGGCAGGCAAAGGACTTGTATCTTTTGTCATTTAAAAAGAAGAGAAGAGAAAGAAACTGGACAGTCCCTTGTCTGAAATGGTATAGGTTCTCCTGCTCGAGCAGGGGGCTGGACTAGAAGACCTCCAAGGTCCCTTCCAGCTCTTCTATTCTATTCTATTCTATTCTATTCTATTCTATTCTATTCTATTCTATTCTATTCTATTCTAGACTAGTCTAGTCTAGTCTAGCCTAGCCTAGTATAGTTTAGTCTAGTCTGCATTCTGTTCTATTCTATTCTATTCTATTCTGTTCTGTTCTGTTCTATTCTGTTCTGTTCTGTTCTGTTCTGTTCTATTCTATTCTATTGCATTCTATTCTATTATTCTGCATTCTATTCTATTCTATTCTATTCTATTCTGTTCTGTTCTGTTCTGTTCTGTTCTATTCTATTCTATTCTATTCTATTCTATTCTATTCTATTCTATTCTATTCATAAACGTCCTGGGTGGTTCTCTCATGAGCTCTGATCCATTCTGTCAACTGGAAGAAGGCATCCAGGTGCTTCATACAAAGGATGGAAAGAAAAGCTGGTACAGATAGCCTTCAAATTACAACCACAACTGAGCCCAAAATTTCAGTTGCTAAGTGAGAAATCTATTAAGGGAGCGTTGCACCATTTTATAACTTTTCTCATTATGTTTGTTAAGTGAACAAGTGGGATGGGCGGGAGGGTTCATTGACAATCTTGTTCTTTCATTACCCAATAATTCCCACTAAGGAGCCATTTGAAGAAGGAAGGATGGCTTCGCTGATAGCCATGATTTATGTGATCTTTCTTGCTGTGGGTGTGAAGTAAATCACTGCAGTTGTTAAGTGAGCAGCATGGCTGTTAAGTGAACCTGGCTTCCCCATTGATTTTGCTTGTCAGAAGGTCGCAAAAGGGGATCCCATGACACCCCCCCCGGGACACTGCCACCACCATAACTATGAACCGGTTGTCAAGCATTCCGAATGGAAATCACAGGACCAAGGTCATCAGTGCGAAAAATGGTCATAAGTCACTTGTTTCAGTGCCACTGTAACTTTGAATGGTCACTAAACGACCTGTTGTAAGTTGAAGACTACCAGTAACTGTCATGGTTCGACAGATGAAACTCTTCAAAAGAAGTTTGAGGTATTGTTTACCTTAAAGAATCTTTTATTCGAGTAGCATAATATTGGCACTACATAATCAAAGCCAAAAACTGAATTCCCCTCCCCTGGGCACCTAGTATCAAAGCACAATTCCCTCCTCCAAATTACAGTCATAAATCACATTCCCCAATTAGTTTGAAGCACAGGCTTCCTCTCCAGCTCTCCATCCTGCCAATTCTTTATCTGCTCTGATTTCAACAACCTTGATTCTCACGCTAGGTTCAGCGTTGCTATATCTAGCTGGACTCTCATTCACATCCCCACTCCCAGCATCATCTAATTCTAAAAGTGAAAGGTAAAAGATGGCTACATTTCCATCTGTTGTCAATGCAAAAACATCTGATGTTAGCAGTGTTGACAGTAACGAGGGACAAAAACCTGCTCCTTTGATCTTCAGGTGGTGTAGAATTCATTTGATTCCTGTCTCTGAAATAATAGCCAGCCTCAGTTCATCCTAAGTAGCCTGAAATAGCCATCATTCATTGTTTAAATGTTTCTAAACATTGTTTTTTTTCTTTTCAACTAGGGTGCAGGGAGTCCTCGACTTAAGATAGTTCATCTAGGGACTGTTCAAAGTTACAGTGGCACTGAAAAAAGTGGCTCGTGACCTTTTTCACACTTACGACCGTTACCACATCCCCACGGTCATGTGATCAAAATAGAGACGCTTGTGCAACTGACTCATCTTTATGACGGTCGCAGTGTTCCGGGCTCATGTGATCATCTTTTGCAACCTTCAGATAAGGAAATCTCATGGGGAAGCCAGATTCACTTAACAACCATGTTACTAACTTAACAACTGCAGTGATTCACTTAATAACAGCGACAAAAAAAAGATTGTAAAAATCATAGCTATCAGTGAACCCATCCTTCCTTCTACAAATGGCTCCTTAGTGCGAATTATTGGGTAATGGAAGAACACGATTATCACGCGAAGTATTAATACCACTCTTCAATGCCTTGGTAAGGCCACACTTGGAATACTGCATCCAGTTTTGGTCACCACGATGTAAAAAAGATGTTGAGACTCTAGAAAGAGTACAGAGAAGAGCAACAAAGATGATTAGGGGACTGGAGGCTAAAACATATAAGGAACGGTTGCTAGAATTGGGTATGTCTAGTTTAACGAAGAGAAGGACAAGGGGGGACATGATAGCAGTATTCCAATATCTCAGGGGCTGCCATAAAGAAGAGGGAATTAAGCTATTTTCCAAAGCACCTGAAGGCAGGACAAGAAGCAACGGGTGGAAACTAATCAAGGAGAGAAGCAACCTAGAACTAAGGAGAAACTTCCTGACAGTGAGAACAATTAATCAGTGGAACAGCTTGCCTCCAGAAGCAGTAAATGCTCCAACACTGGAAGTTTTTAAGAAGAGACTGGACAGCCATTTGTCCGAAATGGTGTAGGGTTTCCTGCCCGAGCAGGGGGTTGGACTAGATGACCTCCAAGGTCCCTTCCAACTTTACTATTATTATTATTATTATTATTATTATTATTATTATTATTATTATTATTATTATTATTATCAGCT